>NW_020225201.1:0-33552 GCF_003070985.1 Temnothorax curvispinosus | reverse complement strand
ACAGATTGTACTTACTTATGAATGGCATGAATGGGATATCTGATTTTATATACGATTAGTTCGGAGACTGCAGGTGTTGTAATGGCATTTCACGGCAACTTTCGACGGATATTAATGCGCTTTTTTACGCGAAACTATGATAGGGACTTTCGAATCTTCGCTCCGTGATTTATCGCCTCTTCTGGGAAAAACGATCGGATAAACGTAGTTCAACGTGTAATTTTCCTAGCAATTTTCTTCAGTATTAATCCCCTCATTACCGAGCTCTTTTACAGCCTTTTTATAAAATCGTCCATATAATAAAAAATTTCAAACTTTAATCAAATATTATATTAACGAATAAACTCTGATGAAACGTCAGAAATATATTGATAGAGGAAACACTCAGTACCCTTATTTTGTGCTTGTATTTACTAATTAATACTCGCTTATATTAATTAAATATTAATAATATAATTTGAGAAATTGTGCGTTAAGCAATATTTATTCATAAGCGATATAGAGTTTATTTTTTACTTTTTCGCTACGTCTCTTTCCAATATGATCATATTTGAAAGCTATACGCATCGTAAGACATTTCAATATATATTACCAAATTCAACACTAAATATTAATACTGTCTTTCACATGAAGACTTTACATGAATATGCAATTTCATCGCGCGACGTATTCGAGAGAAATTTACTCAGTAGTTGCCAAATGAAGGTTATACCTATAGATGCGCGCAAGAATTCACATTCCGCTTATTGCAACCTGTCGATTCCGTGAGAAGACCGTAAATACGAATCTCGAGGGAAGAATAAAGACACGAGCGTTAAATTGAAATACTTGTGGTTCGAGAAAAATATCACAGCCATATATATCATCTGATCAGTGATGCGATACATACGAGATATTAATACTAATACCACGAATGCGGTAGAAAGTTAATTCTTTAAGAGAGAAATTGGTTGCCGTTCCACGACAAGTTGAGGTTGTAAGTTCGCGCAATATATAAATTATCGAATATATTTTCCCCTCATTCCTCGACCAGTAAAAGGCATTTTCTATTAGAGCACTTTCTAAAATGTCCACTTGGAAAGCGCAAATTTTCATTGCACCATTCGATATCATCCATTAAATATTTTCTGCGAAAACTTGTATCAATAAAACTATATACCAATACCTACGTCTAACTAGAAGCGGAAAAAAATTGTAAATTTGTAAATCGACTTCGCAATCAGTTTTATAAACGCGAGGCAGTTTTATAAAACAAATTTATTTCGAAATAATAGAAAACCTTCAACGTGGTTCATTGGAATATAAGAGTTTCTCTACATTCGTGCATTCAAGTTCTCATTTCGCAAATTTACACCGCGGTAACAAGTTTTATTTCTACTGTGTATTTTACCTCGGTGGTTCATAACGTAAAGTGCGGCAGAATAACGAATTAAAGCGGAATGAAAATACTTTCTATTTTCACCATTATTTTCAAACTAAGTAAAATATTCATAATTACATTTGCAATTCCACATGTAAAAATATACGTATATACAAGTCTGGCTTGAATTGTAAGTTACCTATAAGATAAATTTTAGAACAGAAAACAGGAAATAAACTTATCAAGGACATATTCGATTAATCTTACTACAACTTGTTCCAGCTTCGAGCTTGTATTTACTTGCGTTCGAACCGCGCGAAATGGAAAGAGAAATAGAGAAAGAGAGAGTAACGCGGAGTACTAAGGGAGAGAGAATCGCTCAAACTTTTGCATCACATTGTCGTTCCGAAACTACCGCGGTATGACGATATCGCAGGCGAATTTACGAGCGGTCGCGCACTGCAGTTTCGACTTGGTCGCCGGTCGTTAACGTGCAACTCGTGCATCAGCATTAACCGCGGCATACCGACGCAAGCCCGTCGGAAGGGACAGGTGCATTGTTAACGGTGGCTCGCAATGAGTAACAATAGCGGAAGCCAACCCGCGAATTAGTCACCGCAAAATGTTTCACCGTGCGAGCACCGTGATTAGGCGCAGGTGTAGGGAGTCAAACTGCCCGGCGTTTGTTTCGGAAACGCGCGTAATCCTGCACTGCGTGATCTCAGCCTCGTCTCGTTTGCTTGCGTTTGCGAGTTGACCCAACATCGCATATAGAAATCTCTCTCATATTACAACAGTAATTTTCATTCAATTTCTATTTATGAAAAAAAAAAAGTTCTGTTTATATAATAATAGAAAATAAACTTATAAAATGTCACGAGAATAACGAAATCTAACATAGTCACAAGAAATATCCCAAAAATATCAATCATATTTTAATACGAGATTTTAATGTAATATCACATTGATGAAATAAATTATTTTTCTTGTAATATTACATGTATTAATATCCGAAAAAATAAATTCTCACAATATCTAAGGAAACCGTCGTTGTTAAAAAAAAAGATAGAAATAAAAAACACGATCCGGAGTGATGATGCACATCGCCAATACGCGATGTAAAAGCAGTGCGTATAAAACCGAATCGTAAAACGCAATTCTCGCGTATTTCTAAATCCTTTAAAAAAATGAACTCCGCTTTTGTGAACAGATGATTTATGTAAACATAACGGACGCAATACACAACTGCGCAACGTTGCGTCGAGCGAACGCAATCACGGATCAGCCTCTTTTTATCTCCATCTTCCTCCATCTCTCTCTATATTCTTTCTCTCTCTTTATTCTCCGAATAACGTATATCGAAGTCGATAGGGTCAATTGTCAATATTTTCCGCTCTGCTAGCGAACACAACGATTCGTTAGGTTCATGTAGATTATTCGCTATACGTTTACAAAATGTATCTCGACATTCAATTTTGCAAGATTAATTTACATGTTTTTTGCAAACTGACATATATAAAAAATTCCAAAAGTATAATGTTTCCACCGGTTTCCACTAAATTTTTCGGAAGTTTACAAAAACGTCGTCATGTATATATTTTTTTAATTTTCTGACTACTATATTTTCTTGCGTCAGTTTATTGAAATATTCAATCCTGGAATAACAGAGATGCCAAGCACAAACCTCAAATCCTATTTTTAAAATACTTGGGAAAGGAAAATAGATGATTACCTCTATGTATTAACAATTTTTTCGTGTCATATTTTGCAGATAATAGTTTTATTTCGTGCAAATAAAATATATGAACTTTCGATTCAACATTCCGATCTTCAATATTCATAGGATATAAACACCATTTTAAACAACCATATAAAAATTTTATATGTTAAAAATGTGCCAATATTCTATATATTTATTATAATTTTATTTAATTGTCTCTATTTTCTTTATTTTTCGCTATTTATTACGATGTGCAACAGCGGAATTTTGACAATAAATTGCATTACCTAATTGTGAAATATAAATGTATCCAAATTACAGCAACGTTCAAAATAACTAATATTTTACAAAGTATTGCGTGAAATAATTATAAACGATTAGTTTTATAAGTAGCAAAATAATCAATAATAAATTACTTTGTTGCTCTGTCGTCGCCCGATGCCATATCATTCCAGGATTTTTCTCTCATCCGTCTATTTTTCTGTTTTTTTCTTCATGGCTCATACACTCACAAAAATATAGCAAATTACGATCGCACAAATACTAATCGCTAGAATACTTCTTGATACCGTGTCACATAATACGATTAATAAAGTCGAATTAACAGTCTTAATTCAATTAAGACGATGCATTTCAAAACGTATACCACACGACGATGTACTATACAACTTGCCGTTATTTAAATTACTCGATTCGAATAAGCGATTTGCGCATTCATTACTCCGCAAGTTAAATCTAAAAATGATTGGAATAAATTACGTTTAAGAGGACGAAACATTCATCTCGATTCCTACTTGAGGTAAGTAGATCGCGCAAGACACATGCATATATATTCGACAAACAACCCGGTCTCACACGCTCACGAGTCGATTAATGCGGACTAATCGCTTGATCGTAGAGAAGAATAATACGACGACACACGGAGCGACTGCTGTTGCCTGCCGCGGGTCACATCTCACTGCGCGAATCATAACGCGACGACCTTGCGAAAACACAACAGCGTGTCATACACCGCGCAAAAACCATCGCGAACCGTCGCGCCAGTCAGTTTTTTTTAGAAAATACTTGACGCTTCAAAATAAAAACGATCCTTCGCATTTTAAATTGCTTTTTTTGAATGGACTATTCCCGTAAGACGTAAGTTAAAAATCTGACATTAGTATACGAATGATAATTGAATGCGCTTTCGCATAATTTAAATCTGACGTTAATTGAAATGATAAAATTTATCTTTCTGTTCAAAAAGTATATCTATGTAAATTAATAAGATAAATTCACTTTTTATGTATGTATATATTGTTATTTACATATATACATATGTATGTATTTGCCTATATATATATTCATATATCTGTACGTAAGAAATCAAAAAATAAAATTAGTTGCTGAATCATAAAAGTCAGTATCACTTGAAAGAACTATATATAGAATAGAAATCAATAAAAAATCGATACATATGCAATGATGTTTGCAGATCCATTAAGTGGCATCATTGGTTTTTAATTACTTTTAGCTCGAAAGCACGTGCATTGTCGACATTTTCGACTTTAGGATTTTTAACATTAATTAAGCTCCAAAATACGCTATTAGTTGCGAAGCACTTTGTATTCGGAACTAAGATTAAAAAATAACTTTAATAGCTACTGTTACATGCAGCGTCGTTTCTGACACTTTGCTTGTGGCAGTGACAAAGCGCCCGTAGAATTAAGCGAACGAAACGGTTCACGATGTGAATAATGACGTCCTCTCTTCACGTACGCATTTCGCGTTAGATTTAATTAAATTTCTCATTGTGTTAGAACTATCGTCTTTACTTCCGAGTACTGTCGCGTTTGCAAATGTTACACAAACACGCGCAAACGATTTAAGGTGTAAATTCGGACGGAATCCTAAACCACATTTTGTGACATTAAAAATCACGATTAATTAAAAATCAATTTTCTCCGTGACCGTTTCAGAATATAGTTCTTTTCAGATTGCTTTTTTAACTTTCAGATATAGAACTGAAAATTCCAAGTTAATTTTTATTCAGTAGAAATAATTTTTATTAATCGAAGATATGATGGCATAAAAATTATCAAAGATATCGTAGCGTAAGAAATTAAATTTTTATAATTATAGACTTCAATATAACAGTTTCTTACTTGAAAGATATCTCAAACTTTATCAATAATAATATAAGCTGTCAAAAAATCATTTTTCAAATGCACGTACGCTATAAGACTAATTTTCCTCAACAATTGTGATAAACAATTGTTATAAACTCCTAAATAATAAATAATTTCGCCAAATAAATTGGTTAAAATTATTACATTCTCTCTATCTCTCCCCTTATTTTTTATCTGCAACAGTACGCCAAGATGTAACACTATTAATTCATATTACGCACTTAATGTGGCACGAGTGTCAAGAGCATGCTGCTGTCAGTGGCAATGACATAGCTTTTGGTGCAAGCGGCGATTAGGCGTACGAAACCCCCCCGATGCAGCGTGCTCGCTTCAAGAGAGGAAACAGTGATGTTTTGTCGGGCTTATCATCGACGCAGTCTGCATGCATGTACGCACGTGTGTGCATGACGCCGATAAGGGTCGTGGCACTCGAGACGTAACACATTCGCGATTATCATCCGCGTGAACATAATCGTCTGTCGACGCACGCATGCAATTTCGTTCGTGTAGCTTAAATCTGTTTTTACCTGACAAATGGGCGTCCGGGCTTTCCAGCTGAAAATTGTATGTTAAATTTTATGCCTGCACCTGTGAGCTATAATATATAAACACGGCTTGTTTATTTCCGCCATCTGCAATACGCGAAATTGAGTCGGTCGATAGCGACATGGACACGCCACTAACTTTGCCACTTTTTTCTCGTTTAAACCCGCTTTACGCGATCCATAATTCACGACAGAATTGCACTCGCAGTTTTGTATACCACATGTGACGCATATGACCTTTTCAACGCTCAAAATCTAAAAATCTATTACACAAAAATTTTTTTTCTATTTTTATAAAACAGTAAATTACATAATAAAGAATTTTCATTACTATACTCGTTCAGATAATCTATTGATTATTTTATTAATTGAATAGTTTAATTTTTCTCGGTATAAAAAAGAATATTTTATTGGCAGTAATGTTATTACATACGTGTCATATAATATTAAAAGACGGCTGCTTTTTCTCGTCGTCCATATATTACAGATAGAATTATTATGAACATGCAAAATGCGAATCTTTCATGTGCAATCGCGTATTGCGAATACCAGGCAATCACGGTGAATTTACCGGCAAACCGGAGTGCATTTCGACGTGAATTTATATTCAACGACCGATAAGTTTGATTCGCGCATAAATCGCACGCAGGGTACTCGTCGTAACTTTACGGTAATTGAGTCTTCTAGTAATATGTAACACAGAAGAGGTCTCCGCTATATATAGTTTCCAGTAATACAAAATCATATTACAGTTCGACGTGCCAACAGACGATGCACATGATCGGCATGCAATTTCACTGCCCATATACTAGCAACGTACCTGCGCGCATAACTTTTTTATTCTATTTTTCATTTTGCGTTAACGTCGAAATGATCGATGCGGTCGTTACATGTATGAAGATACGCGCTAGAGAAATGGTCGGCTGTTTTCCAATAGTTTTCAATATGATCGAAACCATGGTAATTTACTATAAAATCCTACCTTCCTCGGTTCTTTAATCACAATATTTTAGAATACGATTAACCTTCGTTCCATAGATTTTGAGATAAAACTCCCTCGTGAGGTAAATCTCATTTCTTAAATTCTCTCGAGTACCATTCGCCGAAACATGAAATAAAAATAAAGTGTACATACAAGAGCGGAAAAGATATATCATACTTCGCGACATTGCAATATCTTCGCAAAATGTATCTACATTTTCGTGGAGAATTACACCTTTTCAATTCTTTCACCATAATTTCTTTCGTGTCCTATATTCTTTAATTTTTATTCTTCTACAAGTCCAATTGCATTACATATTTATTTTAAAAATGTGCTTTTATGTATTTTCTTAAACTAAAATGTATATATAAAAAACAATGAACATTATTATTAACTTGTACATTTGTGAAAAATTCAAACCGCTTAACAAGAACGATATTGAATGTTTCATAAGTGGAACAAATGTATATAAAAATCTCGATTGTAACAATCAAATTTTATTGCACCCAAGATTCATTTTTATTGTCAATCTTTCAGCTTTGACGCCGAAAGTAACGACAAGTTTACGTAATAGCCCATCTTAGCATTTACATCTTTCAAATGTTGGTGTCGGCGTCGGCAATGTTGCATATTTCATGCATTTTTCATCAGGTTTTTATGCAATATCGTCATGCAAGCATTACGAAGCGCACGAAAGAACCAAGAGTACCGACGATATAGCTTTATGTAGCAGACTGTAAAAAGCGGCTCTTCGTCGACGGATTGACAATCTATCGTGCCATTTATTCCTATTCTTTGTACTTGATGTCTGTCGCGCGCGAGGATTTTCTACCTTCATATGTATATATTGCGATATATTTCTCCCTGCCTGTGCATGTATACGATACAGCTTTGTATGAGTGTGAAAGTCAATGACCGACTAGTAAAGCCGTTTTTTTTACGATCGAATGCAAATAATTCAGATTAAAACAATCAAAGCGCCAACAACTAAATCCAGTTTTACCGCCCGTTTTTTAAATGGCAAATATTTTCGTCAAAAAAGATAAAAGATACAAGATTTGATAACTTAAGATTTTAAATTTAAACCTGCGGTCCCCCTATTCAATGCATAAATGAAACCTGTAGCCGAGTTAAACCCCAGGCAACTCTGGTGGCGCGGGATCGATTTATTTACGGGAAAACTTAGTGTCTGCGTCGACGAGATACGAAACTTACAACATAGACGAAAGGCCGAAGACTAACAAACTAAGGTTTCCAACAGCTCGAAACTCGATCTCGATAAGTGCTCACATGTTGAACTGACGTGAAATGAAATGCGGATTTTTACACGAGTGAGTGCACGAATCCGTGGAGCAAATCTAGGAGATATTACTGCGCCGTGTGACTTGAAAAACGCGCGCCCGTGTGTAGGTGTAAATCGTTTCATAACGCAGGAAATGAATATTTCCCGAAAGGAAAATATCCGGATGTCCTGGCACTTTGGCGGGGCACCGATTAGCATGCAAATGCCTTTAAATATTTGTAATCTGTCTGAAATGCCCGTAAAAGTTGCGTATAATAGAAGCGTAAAAAAGTGAAAAGGATATTTAAAGAATACTCGCAATATTCATGAATTATAAACATTCGTAAAAGTTTGATTGTATCTTCCGTGAACAACGTGTTTTGTTAAATATTAGCGCTCACAGATGAATTGATTCTATTACAGAACGATTCATTTTAATACTAAGCGTTACTAAACAATATATAAATAAATGAATAAATGTTACGCTATATACTATATAACTTTCGTAAGAGCGCAACGGTTAATACATGTTTACTATGGAAATACATAAAAGATGAGGCAAATGCATGATGATAATAAAGTGGTTTACCAAAGCATTATTCAGACAAGCAAACGAGTGTTTACGAGCCAGAAATCTTATGTTAAATATAACATATTCATGAATAAAAGAGAGTAAGGAAGAAAATAAAATAAAATATGTAACTGACTTTTAAAAGAAGGAGAAATTTAAAGAAACTGAAGACAAAAATATACATATAGATATAGTCACGCATCATACATGATCTTATATTAGAATTCTTTTATCTGCTTACAGCGTCTTTATTATTTTGCAATAGAAATAGAACGAGCGATGAAATAACAACAGAAAAGAACTGATGGTACAAACGGATGATCTCTTTCAAGTAACAAGATGCGACGATTGAACGAAAAGTAATTTTTTACGCATTTCTGCGCGATAAGGGTGCTAATAATTCTGATATTGAAGATCCATTTAACATATCGTTAATTAATCAAGGCTTAACGGGGCGTGTAATTAGAATATCAATGGGGCTTCGATCTCCTCGCTCGATTTATATTTAAATTCCGTTATCGTTTTAACGCAATCTTGCCGTATCGCGTTGCATCTCCAACGAACTACAACGAACGAAGCAACGTGCTTTTCCATTTCCTACATTCAGCGACGATTCCCGACTGGGTATATCCAATTTCTGAGATTGAAAACTGAAAAACAGCGATGGTCGCCTAGCTTTTACGCGAAATCGAACACGCAATGAGAACGAAAACGACAACAAACGAAGAAGGAAATCGCGCGACGAGGGACAACAATGACGATGAAGACTACAAGCCCGACCTATCGTTTTCACAACTCGACACCCGATTAATTATTTCCACGAATTCCTTACTAAAGTTTTCCCCGCCATTTCTTCCCGCCCCCCGTCTCAATTCTACCGACTAACATCGAGGAGTTCTTCGACAGTTTGAGACGACGTTTCGAATCGTTTGCACGTTTCTTGCTTTGATCATCGATCGTTACGCCGCTCGCGAAATGAGAAAAGTCTGACGGCGTTTCTCCGACACGAAGACTACCTTTCACCGATGCAGATATTCCAAAGTTCGAATGAGACCGGCGGCGGCTGATTTTCATGGTAAAACGTCGAAATCGTGAAATCGTGAATCAATTGAGAGTGATTAAACCTAACGTTAATATTCCTACTATTACAAATCTTTTGTGAATAAAAGTTTGTCTGTGTATAAAATTGAATTCTTTTTTCAAAACTACCTTCTTCAAGATGGCTGTTTAAAGTTAATACAAAAAAAATCAGCGAAAAAACTTGGAATTTCGTACCTCTCTAATTTTTGTTAGATTTCTGTAAGTTATTGATGGTCTGTTATTATTAGAGGGAGAAAGATTTTATACATATAAAATGTGTATATATTTAATAACATACATGTCAGTTTTGTTTATCGAAATGTATCACGTTCTTTCGTAATCCCAATACACAATGGAGTGTTCGTCGTAAAGTCACGTATTGTCTCGGTTACCGATCACCTGGGACTGGCACTTCTGGTTCGGACAAGTTCGAAGGCAATTTCGAAACTCCATTCTGGTGACATTCTACCGTACGGTGCAGCGATGGTTGGATCGGCGAGCGGTATAGTTATTGGCGTCGCTCGTATTCTCGAATTACTCGATCGCTTTTACGAGGCGGGGGAGAAAGAGTGGGAGGAAAACAAAGTGCAGGCGGTGCACGACGAAATAAATGACGTAAAGGGTGTACGGGAAATAGGTCAGGCAAAAGTAAATAAGGCAGAAATCGAGGTAAATTCGAGGTGGGAAATTACTGGGCGACGAGTTACAAAGCGCGGGCGCACCGACGCGCGTGCACATCGACAGTGGCGATGAGCGCGATGGGCGCGATGGGCGACGGGTACCGAATACTATCGATTGTTAAAGTGCGGACAGAGACGACGAATAAATGGGCCGAAAAGCACTCTCGGAAACTGTTAAAACGTGGAATACATTCGTTACGGAAGAAGTCGCGAGTGTTTGCCATGAATATTCACAGTCCTACTTCAACCTACGTTACAATGGTACTCCGTACACGGTACCGATTCGTAACGTGTTCAGCACACCTCGTTTGATGGAAAAACAGCGCTTCTCATAAAGTTTTCAGAGGCTACATCATGCACCTCTCGCCGCTGCCGATAAATTTAAAAGAAAGCAGAAATATATATTAGATAACGTACTTTCTTTCTTTCAAAAAGTCCTATCTATATCTTTATTCATACATATATATACATATATATCGGATAAATTCTAGTAATATGTGCATAATACGTAATTTCTAAAATAAAGAAAACTCGAGAATGACTGATCGACTTCTTTGGAATCAAAAGATCACATCAAATCGGTTACCCAACTAATAAATGATTGGCAGCATCTAGCATCCATTATGCGAAAATCATAAATCTAGTTAAATGTTGCAATGCACTTACGGTAATCTCGAAGTTAAACGATCTATCTTCAAGATTTGAATGTATAGACGCCAGCGATAACGAGAAGTTTGAAACACTTATAGCTATTGCCGACATGAACGTTATGCTATTTCCGTCCATAAACACCACAAATGTTCATATATGTGTTGGATGGATTACATATATTATGTGATTTAATGGTTATTCTTTTATCGTAAATAATTAACACCTAACTTTCTCTCGTTAAATGTACACAACTTTGTATTCCATACGAGAATTAAGTATGTGTGAATTGCAAATTTTGCTTCAGCAAGTCACTTCCTTCAATTCCTCTCTCTCACATACATATTAATTAATATAATCGGTTGCAAATACAACACATCAAAGCTTACATTTCGTTTATATTCTAGTTAGACGTTTATTTACCCCAATTCCCGCGGTCGGCACCCCTTATCTGAGCTCGACACATTACTCGACTTCCACCATTCGAGCGTATCTTAAACGATCAGCGTGGCGAACAGGCATCGTTTACGAGGAGAAAATGATATTTTAGATCGAAATTGCGTGCGGCTTTACTATCAGGGAGAAGTGAGAAGATGCTAAGGTGCGCGAACGCGAGAGTTCCCAGAAGCTCTCCCGTCGTCAGCTTGAGCCTCAAAGAGCATCGACGTGTATACACATTGGCATCGGAGCACATCGTTTCTTGCATGCATTGCTCCTCGACAATCGGATGCACCCGCGTGCACAGAGGCTCACGGTTCGATGCACCAGTCGTACCGAGAGCCGCGATGACGCACACTGGAGCACTATATATTTACCCAATAGACCAAACCGCCATGTTGTATCCACGTATATACCCGGAAAGAACATATTTCAAACAATAGCTCGCACGACGTTATGCAAAGAATGAAATTAAATACATGCGATTCACTTTTCACGTCAAAATATATTCTATCGATTTTAAATCAATAGAAACAGTAATAATTAGACTTTGATAGATGTAATTTGTGCAAATACTATATGCACGATAACAATTAGATAAAGAGAAACCGATGATGGGATAATTAAAAGACGACACAAACGGACCCCACCCCCTTCGATTAAAGCGCGACTGACAATTGTATTGTATTAAAATCGATTAATTAACCTTCGCTTTATTAAAGTAAAGATTTGTCGCAATTAAACGATTTTAGCAAATGACAATTGGATAAACATCGGAATTTGTTTTGTTCAGTAATAACGCTTTTTTTATTCATAAGAAAGTAGAATAGATAAGCGAGTATATATTTTAATAAATGCAGGCCCGGGTCTTCTATCAAAGAAAATATAAAAAATTTCGCGTTCATTTATTTTTAGCTTTTCAGTATCTCGACAATAAACTCCGCGTAATTAAATTTCATTTAAATTAAACTTCAATTCAAATAAATGGAACAAGAATTCAAGAGAATTAATCCCTTAATAGTATTAACTTTCCAATATTAAGTAATTAGCTAATTAAGACGACAGTAAAATCTTTATTGAGCAAAATCCGACGCGCTGAAATCGCATTTCAAAGGAATGCATCACTATTACTGCTTTCAGCATTACACCGTGACACACCGTGTATGCGAGCGCGAAGTGAACAGGCGAGCTTTCTTCCTCGCTTCGTGCCTTCGTACCGCTTAAGCTGACTTCCAGCTCGATGCTCCGGAACTAAGTTTTCCCGCGAAAGAGATGGATTTACGGTGGATTCTTCCTCAACTATTTCCCTCATCCCGCTCGCGAAAAGGGCGAAAAATTCATTCGCGTCAAATCCACCGAATAATGTAGGAACGCACGAACATCGTGATATACGATCGCTACCAGATTTCTATATCTTTTCGTGATCCCCGAACACGCGAGCACAAAAATCAAGTATTATTGCCCATATTCATTAATAATGATTATCGCGACGGCGAATCCGACGCGAACCGATGCACCACCGCTCACTGTGTTTTCCGATGGAGAACATGGATCATGGATTAAATGCCAGCCGCGATTAGTAGAGCGCCACTGCGATCACCATTATTATTTGTCACGGCGGCGGAACGAAAGCGGAGTAGTGGCATTCGTGATGTTGAAAATATTACGGATCGATGGCGAGCGAATTTCCAGCGTATACACACGACGCGCGCGTGCACGATACGCGTGTTTGTGCATCCTTTTGACTGAATACCAAATGGTATTACAGTGACTCAGCCAAAGCGCGATCGGTGATTTTCCAAAGTTTAATTTATCGTAGCTCGCGCCCGGCGCTGGGTAATTTTTCGTTCGTCTATGCAGCCGACAGAGAATGATGGAGAAATGCGAAAAGAGGATATCTGTACTTTTGTCAGAAGAGTTCGAATGGCGTTTGTTGACGTCACTATACCGTCTCGCTCGCAATCTCTCGTAGAAGCAAATTTATTTACGCAAAACGGTTATTTGTCGCCGATAGCAATCTTATATAGTGAAACACGATAGAGATAGAGAGAGACAGAAAGAGAATTTATCTTTCAAAACAGATTGCTAGTATTTCCCGTACTTTAATTTCAACCAGAATGGGTGGGCGTCGCGGCAAAATGTGATCGATTTTCGCAAAAGCTTACGTTACACCGGTTCTGACGTCAACGACAGAACCGAAATTGGATAATGCTAATGATGCACGGACATTAGATAAGACGCAGCTATTCGGTCTGACAGCCAGGCTGTGACATTAGCGAGCAGTCCTTCAGAAATCCGGTCGAACATGATCTGGCGCGACAACAAAAGGAGCGACCGCGCCAGTCAATCAACTTCTTGCTCATTCCGATCGAAGTCGCCGCGCGAGTTGTCCTCCAGAATCGCGGCCTTTTCTAGCATTGCGATTTTGTAGCCTGACTTCGACGTTGCTATTGGCGATGACAGAATTTATCGTCAAAAGATTCGGTATAAAAATATTAGGCAGAAAGATATGCAAGTTAAAAATCTAATAATAAATAAAAAATGTTTTTTATATTGCTAAATTACAGAAAGAAAATGAACGGCAAGTATATAATGGACAAATGTAGCAATCAAATATACGAATTAAAACATAACATATGAGCAGTTTTAATATACTTTACTTTTTAATATATACTTTACGTTTTAATATACTTATACTTATTAAATACATTTTATTTTTATTTATTTTTATATTATATTTTTTTGTAATAATAAAATTTTGCGACAAACAATGAAATCACTACGTTTCATATCTTTATCAATCACTTCAACATAAGGTTCGTTCAATTTAAAGTTATCAACATTAACTATCTAGACCGTGCGTTCCAATATGCCCAAATTTTTATTATGCAAATCGTCAAAATTTCTCTTGCGACACTTCCTAATCACGTTTTCGCCGAATTAACGGCCGGTAGAGTGTGCATTGTAAACATTGCGCGGATGAGAGTCAAGTCGCAGAGAAATACGAGAATAAAATGCAGCAGATAAGGGACAGTGTATATAGCATTACCGATACCGTGCTGAGATAAGAACGCCCAGCCGTTCAGAAAATAAACGTTAGAATAAAGCAGACGAGTGATGGTTACGCTTATTATTAGCATAGAAAAAAAATAAATGTTTTAAAATTGACCAGAGACAAGATAAATAAAGAATATACGGCGCTTTTTATCGACGTATTGCACTTTGAAGCTTCTATTACTGATCGAATTCTGATATTTATTCTTTGCCCCTTACCCTTTGATTTTGTGTCTTGACCCGAGTGTCCACTCATGCGTAGTCGAAATAATATTTGAACCTTAGTGAGACGTATACGACTTGCGACAAATCGGAGAACGATATACGCGGAAAGGTTCGTTATCGTTTCTATTGGTTTTCCGGGTTTTTATTTTTTCTCGCTGTATATGCTATTTCGAGGCGCGCCGCGTTTTCCAACTTCGAGCATACACCGACGCAACGCGTTTCAACTTTCAATGACGACAAAAAAGCGATTAATGTGTCCAGGAAGCGTCTCGCCGCGCCGACTCCGAAATAAGCGCGTCCGCGCGGCGATCGTTTATTTACGCACATAATCGCGGGCTGCGGGGGGTCATTTTGCGTTTGTATGCAAATGGACCTTCGCGCGCAAGCGATTTATTTCACGCTCCTAAACGTCTATGCCGTGAAATATGCGCGTCGCACGAGCGTGCACCGGAGCGCATTTCCGAACGAGCACACCGCCGCTGTGCTGTGTGCAACTGGCGACGCGCGCGCGTGAGTATAAATAAATTTCGCGTGAGTTCACGCAGAACGCGGGTTCACGCAGAAATGTGGTCGATCCACGGTCGATGGACGGATTAACGAATCGGATGAACCCGCGGCGGCGGCTGTATTTCTGTCGTTAAAACATCTGTGTGGACGCGCCGCGCGCGCCCGCGCTGTTAAATGCATCGTCAGAACAAGGTTGATGCACGTTACAACGTTCTGCGCGAAGCCAAAATTCTACAGTAAAATCTACCGTTTTGCATTTCCGATTAACTTCGAAGAGTTAATTGACAGCTGAAAAATTCCATCGGGCGATATTGTAATGCATGATACGTATGTACATCATAATAATCGCGCACTGCGCGGGTGCCTTGCGAACGATCGGCTTGGCGAAATATACTCGCTTATCTCGATACGGTTATAATATTTTGTATTTATCTGTATGATTATGAACGTATAAATAATAATGAGAATCCATATTGCAATATATCTTTCATGCAGATTTTTGATTCGCAAAATACGGGGAATATAGAAGTGATTTATTCGTGCTCAACGGCTTATTTTGGAAATTGCATTCATACGTTATATACGCGTAGCAGTGGCGGCGGCTACCTCGTATTGAAACCGAACTATCGGATTACAATTTACTTGATTTCCGATCAACTCGAATATTCTGTAAAACCGGATTACTCCAAATTCCAGGTAATCTCAGCACGCGGCGATTATTTATGCGATCGTTCCTATGACAACGATTTATCGGGCTAAAATACTGCCAAAAAGCTCGACAAAACGCCAAACGTATCTGCCTAAGAGTTCAAATTGCGCGATAAACTTAATAAAAATAACTGTTTCTTCGGCCATTCGTTTTTGTTGCAAAAAATCAATTGATTGACTAATTGTTAAATAATTGGATAGTTGTAATATTAAATAAACGTTTCACTATTTTGCTTGAAATGCACTCGTCGATAACGGCACTTCTCGATAAAATTGAAATATCGAATTGGCGGAAGAAAATAACAGGCGGCAAGCTTATGCTGCATGATTATTGTAGAACGACGTTCGAGAAAGCATTTTACTTCCTGGAATCTTGGCTTTTTCAGACATTGTCGAGGAAACATTGCAGCTTAATATTTCATATTTTAAAACGCCCGGACACGTATTTCACGCAAAGTTGCAATAAATGTGTATTCCGTCATTATTGCCAATTCAGAATTCTTCAATTTCGTTTAAAGAGCTCAAAAATTCCAATAATCAAATCCTCTCTCGCTCTCACAATCACTAAAACAAATTGATAAACCGTTAACGTAGAGGCGCCTTCACGCGCCCGCGATCCATCTTTCTTTGACGCTCCATTTCGCGTGCTTCGAGACGTAGAAACCGGAGTATCCGCGAAAAAAAAGTTCGCCGCTCTCGTCCCGCTTTTTAATATCGAGCGGAGCGGAGCGGCCGTATCGCCCGTACCGTCTACGAAACTTTTCGAGAGCCGCCTGTGAATCGCCCGATACGCAGGATATAAACAAACGTATATACATATATAACTCACACTCACCGTCTACGTCCGTGGGGGTCGTGTTCCACAGGAATCCGGCTGCGCACCCGGGCCGCGACGCGAAAGCTCCCGCTGCCACCTTCACGTCCCTCGTCCCTCGGTCTGAGAGTCCGCCTCCGTGCGCGCAACACAACTTACTTTCGATACAAATATTAAACACACTTGAAAATCTCACCAGATCACTCTCCCGGTCCTTCGCAACTCTCGTCTCGTCGTGGGCTAACAAACCACCCGAATGACAATGTCAACCGCCGTGCACCAACGGAGCAACAGGAAACAGATGCGGCACACACATTCAGAACGAAACTGCAGTTCGGCCAAGCCAACGACAGCAACGAGACACGCACGTCGAATCGGAGACGTGTAAATACACGAGCGACGAGCTACGACGACGACGATGACGACGACGCGAATCGACTCTGCGACGCACGTTGTTAGCACGCGCGAATCCGAATTGCGGTACGCGACGACGATAACGCGGCTTTCGAACGAGTTGCGCGAACACGACGGCGACGTGTAAACTCCGTCCGACTGACACAGTGGCTCGCGCTGGTCTGCCGCTTACCCGCTTACCGCGTACGCCACGGCCGCCGCGGCGCGCGTCGACCTTAGGAGGACGCAGCGTCGCGCGCAACTTCGCGCCGTTGACTCCGGCGAATCGGCGGCGCGCGTTCCACGCGCCGCGCCGACTTTCGCGGGCCTTTTTCGCGACCGCATAACTTATCCAGTAAGAGTTATTATCACAATTACGATTTTTACTCGATTATCACTGATATCGTATTATTGCAATCTGATTGTATAATTATAACTGCGATATATTTAAAATAGAACAATTAACATCTTTTATTTGATTATTGTTAAATCTTGTTATTGCAATCTGATTGTATAATTATAATTGTGACGTATTTAACGTAGAACAATAACGAAAACCCCACCATTTCCTTGTTACTTGTTAATTTCATTATCGACAGTTTTTAGTCAATTATCCATTCAGTAATAACGAATCGAAATCTGCGATATCGTTCGCATTTGAGACGATGTTTATTTCAATCGAAAAAATAATTGATAAGACTTAACATGATCGCAGAACATATATAATTAATTACATTTAGCAACTTAATTTCCATACTTTATATTTTAATTTAAAAAATATGGTAAGTTATGACGTAATAGAATAATATCAGGAATTTGATCGTAATAGCAAAGATACATAAAATATACAAGCAATAATTATCAATGTTGATAGTAGAAGATAATATCTGTGAAAAAAATTTTCGTGATATATCAATTATTAATTATATTAAATACATATACAATTATATATTAAATACATTTTTTTCGTATATTACTAAACATATTCCCACATTTCTCACATGTTTAGATATGTACAGCAAATTTGAGAATTATATCGCCAGTAGATGAAAAAATTCAGCTTAGGTATCTTTTATTCGACCCAACTGGCCAACTTTATTTGAAAAAACGCTACGTTTCGACCGCGGCGTGGGTTTCAGTCTTTTTCAAGCGTCACGGATACAAATTATTAATTAGTTATAAGCATAATGCCTGCCACGCCACATCTAAAAACTAATCATTACAATTACAACATGTAACAAGTATAGTCCAAATTAATATAAAATAAGCGCTTACATAATTTGTTCGTTGAGATTTAGATATATTGCCGAAGTTTCTATAATTATAACTATACATAGCTAATGCTAGCTATTAGCTATACGTTTAATAGTGTCGCGTAAAGCTTATTTAAATTTTTGACCGTGCCGGTTTTAAATTTTGTCGATTTTAACGGCACGGAAAAGTGTAAATGTTGGCTTTAATTATACGGTGAACGAAAACAGACTCGGTCGACGTGTGTGTGTGTGTGTGTGTGTGTGTGTGTGTGTGTGTGTGTGTGCGCGCGCGCGCGCGCGCGCGCGCTGTTTGAATATTTGTTTCGAGCTGCAAAGCGCAAATATTTTTGCAGTACTTTTAATGACATCGACGTAGCGGTGGGACGAACGGATTAAATCCAGGCAATGTTATGTTCGACGAATACCGAATATAAAAATAATCGCGCGCGCAAAATATTTGATGTGCTTTAATGTATTTGTTCGATAAAGCGCTAATAGAAATTCGTTAACTCTAACTGTATGTATAACAGAATTATCAAATTAGCTTCAATAATATAAGCGAATGCAGTTTACTTATAGCATAATACGCTAATGCATTTATAATATATGCATTTCTTTAATATAAAAATTATGGAGGAGAGCGCGAAGAGAAATGATTTATAGCTTTACACACAATTTCACTGTTCGCGCCCGAAACCTCTTATCATAGCGGCCTGGTATCAGCAACGAAATGCGCACGCACATCAATCAAGCCCTGTATTCAGACCAAAAAAAAAGGGTACGTTGCATCTGCGCTCAACGCAAGTCAATAAACCCCTTTTATCATCAATCAAAGCTCGCTTGTACAGAATCTATAGGCCTCGCTCAGTTATGCAGTTTGTGCGTTCGGCCGCGCGCGCGGATCCTAGAGGCTTTATCGCGGCGCGATGTCGTTGTTTCGATAAACGCGCGGGCATCGCGGCGTGATCGCGCGTTTTTCGTGGGAGGGGGAGGGCCGCGAATTTTTCGCATCGCGTCGCGGGCGAGCGAACGGGTTTAGCGTCCTTTTAATTACCGCTTGTAATTCCGAATAAATGCCAGTCATCGGGTTTACGGTCGTTGCTCGCGTCGACCGTGCCATAGGCATTCGTTTACCGAATATTGTTACCGAAATCAGATTGCGCGGCGCGCGCGGTCGAATATTGTTTTCGATAACGCTCGGGCGCGCATAATCATATTCGCGGTGTCGCGGAAAACCGTCGCGCCGCGCTATGCCGCGCGCACGAACGTATATGTACATATACCCGTCAAATGAAATTGGTCTGACTAGGATACGCAAAAATCGATATTCCGGGGGGGAGGGGGGTCCTCGTTTGTCGTACGTATGCACGTACACTCGGTGGTCGCGATTGTCTTCCCCTAAGGTCTTTTCACAACAGACGCGTCGCGACCAGATATTCATGCATGGGATAGTATCAGCAAGTTTCACAGCAATAATTGGCAATTTAATAACTGTACATTTAGAAACATACATTTGCATTCTTAACATCTGAGAGAAAACTTTTTAATAATAAAAATTGTTTTACTTCAATAATCTATTTAAGATAACAATATTCTCTCATAGAGAAATCAATTAATATTCCATATTATTTTATAAACACCTCTATAAAAGTATTCAGGAAATCTTTACAAAGGTTTAGCAAGATTATAAAAAGTTTTTTTTACAATTAAGAATTTATTTACAAATGTTTCAATTCTCTTCGTTGTCTTTTACTTGTTTTAATTACGGATTTTAATAATTTATTCATTTATAATAATAGGATTATAAAATGTAACTGTATATACTGCAGTAATTTTATTTATTAATTCAAGTATTAATTGAACCGATATACATACGTATTATTATAATTAACAATATGAATTAATAATCAGCGCATTACGGTTATCTCATATTACCACTACGCCGACTGTTAAATTCTGCTTCAAGATAATATTATTGTTTTTTTAAATTATTTATTGAGAAATTAATTATAATATAGTAAATTTTGTTGCAGTTTAAACACGATACGCATTTGTTTTAAAAATGTCTATCTAAAGAAAGCATTCGCAATGTCGAGTGTATGTGCACATAACTATGCGTATACACAAAACAGGCGCAATTATACTACGAGTGCACGAGCGCGGTACACAGTTTATAAATTACCTCGTAAAAGTTGGAAGAGCGAGTTCCGGGATCATTTTTGCAGACCGCGATTCCGCGCATCGATAGTAATCGACGCGACTTGAATTTTTTATTTCGAGTTTCGAATTCACCCGACAACGCGCCGTTGCAATTCAGGGCGAGAGAAAAAAAGAGCGAGAGAGCGAGAGAGAGACAGAGAGAGAGAAAGAGAGAAATGACCTCTCATTGCGCGGGAATCGGGACGATACATTAATTAACTCGACGAGAGCGGTGAATTGCAAAATAATTCAGCTTTTTATTATTACACGGCACAAACTGAGAGTATAAAATCGTTTACCCTTTTCGATGATCACAATTGCAAAATGCCATCGAGTTAACGAAGTCTCGTCTGCCGTGCGCGGCTGCGCACTGTGTGTATCGCCGGATGAAAAAGTATCGCGAATTAAAATTAAAGTTGTCCAACGTAATTTATACCGGGATGACCGAAACGGCGCATATAATGTTAATTGAAATTGCGGGAAAAGTGAGTTTTTCCATTCACTTACGTATACATTTCGCGCAGTGACCTTTTTTGCGACAATGTTTTCACCCGACGATCGCCAGAGTGATATATTAATAATTAAAATATGCGAGATAAAAATCCTGCATATCCGCATTAAATCCTAATTTGCTGATCTTCGTAAACATACGAGAAAGCGAGCACAAATAAATATTTTGAGAAAACATCAAACGGTGGCTTGACATATCGGGACAGTAATAAATTTTATACATATACAAAAGTTTATCTTTTTAAGCGGAAGTGCGGGAAATCCATGTTGCACGGAACTTTTCCATTTTATATATGTATTGCGAAGCGAAGGCTTCGAGTTTCCTAGGGCAACTTTTTGAAGTAACGTGTCAGGAGCTCCGGAGTTCCTTGAAGGAGCGCCATTGCAGAGAGAACTTGAGCAATTACATCAAAAGTCTAAAAATAGAATGCTAATTTCACGGCATTCTACCCCCTGGCATCTGTTGTTCCAGAGGTAAGGATGCAACTTACAAAAGCATCCGGTATTTCATAATTGATTATTATATGACGTAAACATTCGCACGCCTGTTCGCGTTCCCCTCTCGTGTTATCTTTAGTGGCATATGATTCAATATCCCAACTTGAAGGTAGAATACGCTTCGAGGTGGATTGCCCTGCATGTCCGTTTGCAGCCCGTTTATAATTCCGTAAGCTGCTGCACCTGAACGAGCATCATTTTCGTTGATATCACTTTCTGCTCCGATGTGTTGTAGCCACCGCTCCCGGTGGCTTATACTACAAAGTCTGACGTGCGCCTCATTCCATAATTCATACCGCAGTGGATGTCATGCAATGATAAAGTGATATTGTGTTGCAAATTTATATGACACTCGCCCGCCATTGGCCAACGCGTTTAGATAATGAGATTCACTAAGAGAGGATATATACAATTGACGCGTGGGCGGTGGTGATGTTCCCGTGATAAATATTGGTTTAGAAACTTAACTGACGATATAGCTACGTAACTCTCTGCGCGCGGCGTGTATTTCGTTCCCAATTAATGTCTCGATCGTCGTGAAATATTTACTGTAAAATCGAACATTTCTAGAACGGTACGCGTATTGTATCCGATATAAAACACTCGGTGATTTTGTTATTCTTTTATCCTTTTATCTGCAGGGTTTAAAGTAATAAAATAAAATTTAATTCTATCATTATACATAATTTTTTGACAAACCGATTTATATTAATTTGTAGTAATAAGAACCGCGAACAAAATAATTAATTACGTAAAATTAATTGCGGTATTAAAGTGGGCAAAGAATTAATTTTTTTCCCCACACACTCCGATGCATCTCTTTTTTTTTTTTTTTTACCTTGCCATCATTCCACTCTGACGCTACGCCATGCCAGCGTGAATCGCGAACAAGAGGCAATATGCAGTTTTCATGGTAAATAGTGAAAAATCGCGCGTGATGTCTGCGTAATTTATGCCGCAATACGTATGTATGCCAGAGCATGGCGTTGTCTGGTTACACGGAAAATAACAAATACAGTGGGAGAACTCTTGCCTATTCATCGCGCCGCGCGCATCCTCGGAAGGTATCTCGATTTCAAATTCAGTAATTATTACATATATGTATTGATGCGCGTACGTGTCCGACGTTAATATGTAGAATATGCAAAATAATTATTTTATTTATCCTGTTGACCAGATAAATATTAAACCGCTCTCTGGGCTACACTGTATATAATTATTAGTTAATATTCACTATTAAACGATGTTTATTCCGACATTATTTGGAATTGCACACATTATTATTCTTGCAAGAAAGACGATTTAAATCAATACCACGGATTAAATTCAAATTGCGTGTATAATATCCGCATAGTATTACAATATATGCATTATACATCTTTATAATAAACTTTTCACATTAATCTTCAATTTCAATGTAAAATAATTATGTCCATTTCTACCAATGCAGATTAATCGTAATCTTGGTTTAACTTACTTTTCATCTCTTTCTACTTTTAAGAATTAGAAGAAAATAAAAAGTAGGTTAAACCGAGATTAAAGTCAATCTGCATTGGTAGAAATGGACATTAGACGAATAAATTTAAAAACATTAGATTTATTTTTTAATAAATTTTGCAGGTATTTATATTTCCACTCTGTGATTACGTTTGATATTACATCGAGATTAATTAAATCGTATTTGAATCTACCGTGACGCTAGAGCATCGGATAATCCGATTTCAACTTAGTCACCTCGGCAGCGATTGGTCGGACAAGAACAAGCCGTTCCTTTGATTCTGGTCAGAGGAATTTTGATATATCTATCGTATATCGATTGTGACGAGCTCGACCGTGCGCAGGTCAGTTTACGTAAGTTCTGCTTTCCCTAATTGTACTTGTTGCACTTCACCGGGTCAGATGCATACGGCTCTGGCTTTGGCGTCTTGCCAAACCCTTGACAAATGACGCCGTAATACGTAATACCTCCCTACGTCCACGTAGGATTCACCAGAATTGCCGTTTCCACATCGAGATCCCTTTTTGTCACTAGATTTTTATTAAAGTTTTTCGGTCCTAGAGCCATCAAAAGAAACTTCGCGTTTATTTGCAAAACATTTAAATTTCGTTCATTTCAGCAAAAATACTGATAGAAATAATTTATTTCGCTTTTATTTTATAAAAATTGGCCAAAAATTGATATAATTTATAATACGTTATTATTAATACACGTTGCTCATTCAAATAACAGGTCAAATGCAAGTTATATATAAACTATAAACTATTCATATCCGAAATATATATCAGACAGTGATACATGAATAGATAATGCTTTTAATTAAAGACTAATTTAACGGTCGACCTATTGATCTCTACGAATGACAATGCGAATTAGAAAGGGGTGTCGAAGTTTATGCGTGAGGGTGCTCGTACACTGACAATTAAGTATCATTAAATCGTACCAAAGCTCAGTAATTAACGATCATTACACGGAAATACAAGCTACCCTAGTCGCCGTTATACACTAATAGGAGAGCTTTACACTTGTAATTCATTGCATTTATTGTATAGGTATGAATGGCGTTACAAATTTTTCTTAATAAGTGTGTGCTAGATATTTTTCACAAAAATTAATAGGTAATGAAAGTCTAGACAAGTTTAAGTTACAAGAGTATCATATGTGATACGACGTATTTAATAAAAGAGTAACAGTTTCCATTTTCGAAATAAAGAAAATTATTTCTCCGATAATTTGTTCCGAGATTTGATCAAACGTATTGAATTTTAATTGCTCGTTTCGATATAAAACTTTTCAGTTTTAATTATAATCTAGATAGTGATGTGCAAATTTTTTATGCTCATGACCTCTTTTTTTGGACAACAAAATTCAATGTGACATTTATTGATGTCCATTAATTTTTTTACAATTTGTGCAAATGAAGAATAATATAAGGATAATTATATCTAATTTAGAAAATTAATTGTTTTAATTTATGTATACGACTTGTTATAAAACTTGATAAATTTTTTGTATTTTAATACATGTAGTTTTTATATTTTAAATATAAATTGCACATTAATATAGGTATATTAAAAACAGAAAAAAAAGTCGAATAAAGTTTTCGGTACAAAAAAACAAGTTTTTAATTTTAGTCAATATGGGAATGGATGAGGTTCCGTGGAAATGACAATTTTTTTTCTATAATGTGGAGCAATATTGGAGATGTTTAGTCGCGATATGTCTTCTCTTATTAATCAATGCCACAGGCAAATCGTCATGCATTTGCGAGGAGAATAATACACAATACTGGAGATCCAACTTGACAATTGATTCGCGTACGTATATGCAATCTCACGTTGCGAACGCGCGTTCAGGGAATGGGATAGATCTTGTTTGCCTGCGTGTCAACGATACCTATTATTGTCGATCCTTATTTGCATGGTCAATAACGTGAGGAAATCTGCTGCCGACCCCTTTCCGCTCAGAAATTGCGGAGAGGATTTACGCTATATTCGATGTCAAGAGGACCATCGTCGACTACCGAGGGAGCTTTTCAGGGGTGCATCGATAAATCAGGGGCTCACGACACAACTGTGTATCGCCATCCCAGTTCGTAATAGCGCACGAATCTGCCTTGAGAGAGAGAGAGAGACATTGATACAAAATTTCGCGGCACGCAATTCCGTAAGCAGCGGAATGCAATTCTCGCGGCTTTCATTTCCTCCTTCATATGATGGCTCGCGTGAAATGCGATAACATGGTCAAGGGCCTTGGTAAATTGAGTTTGAATTAACAATTATAGCCGCCGTGCAAATACGAGTACACACGGAAAAAAATGAGTTTGCAATAGTAGCTAAATTCCAGTAGCTGAATCAAGCTTAGCTGTAAGAGCTAACACCTTAGTATCGTAGCTAAACTTTGGCTATTATAGGAAAAAGTAATTAGCTGTCACGTAAAAATTTATTAGCTGAAATAGAAAACGTAATTTAGCACAAGCGGCTAAAAAGTAGCTAATAAGCTAAGTAGCTAAAGTAGATAATTCAGCTAAGCGACATTTGATCTGTTGTAGCAAAAATTTGTTGCTATAGTAGCTAAGTTTAAATAGCGAATAAATTTAGCTGGGACAGCAACAACATTAGCTGTCCCTAGAATAGCGACACATCTTAGCTGTCACAGCTAAGTTTTAGCTCCAGTTGCTAATCCTTTTTTTCCGTGCAATTATATTGTGGTAAGCTAAATATTTCTTCCAAGATAATAACTGACGCATTTGTACGTTGCGATATAATATTTTCTAATTTAACAGAGAAAGAGAAAATGTGTGTGAAATTACATTATGTATTACATATACATATATGTATATATGTGTAAATATATTAATACAATTTATAATATATAAAACAATGAATTTTTTATTATAATATACACATCACATTTATATTATACTATTGTTTATTACTTTAAAATTATTCTTTAAGTCTAATGTAAACAAACGTAATAATTCTTCTAAAAAATAACTTTTCTTTTTTTATTAAAAGAATTAATTGTCTCAAATTATTAGATATTTGTATAAGAAGAAGGGATTTTTAATTACAGACATAATGCAAATACGAATCCGGTCCTGGCTCGAATAAGTCTCTTAATCGTTGTAATTAGATTAGTCGCTCTGCCATCTGGTACTTAATTACACTGCAATTAAATCAACTTCTATTACTGTAGAGTCTACCATTGAAATTACCTTGATTTCTTCTGACTTCTGCTTTTATTAGCATTAAAACAATGTCGTGCGATTTATTATGTTTTGTGACAAATTGCAAACTGCTAGAAAAAATAACATATTTGAAATCGAATAAGTTATACAAATAATAAGCTCTAAATAAATTATAGTTTTAAAGCCTATAGTGCGAGGCAATTTTCATAATCTTATATTGAAAAGTATTTGTAAATAACTTATTCTTTATATGTATATAACTGAAACTTAAATATTTTACAAATTTAAATCTGCAAATTTGCATTTAAAATTTATATGTATTAAATTTATTATTATAATAGAGGTGAAACAACCGCGTTACACTTTTCTCGTTTACATTACAGCTTGGCAGCGCTGCAACAAATTTAAATTTGCCAAGCAAGTTTCGAGAAGCACAATATTGATAAGCCGTGGCGCTATATTTATACGTGTCAACGCTCTACGTGACGTTGTATTGTGCGGGTTGCAAGCCATCGTAAATAGGTCATAAGATGCATAAGTTTCTAGTGCACTTCAAAAAAGAATTGCTGATAGAAATTGCTGAATCTGCCGATAGTTTTAGGGTTACTTTCTTCTATCTTAAGACAAGTAATATATCTTCAGATAATAATTGTACAATTTAGCATTTATAATATTTAATATTTCTATGCCAAGATTACATCGACATATATGGCGTATTGCAGTCGTACATATCTGCAGGGATACAGCATACAAAGGGTTCTCGTATTTTGTGATTGTTCGCCGTATTTCATTGTTTCTTATCGTGACGTTCTAACTATGAAATACGTCACCCGGGAGAATCGCTCTTGCTTATCGTTCTCTCTCTTCGAGAACTACATGGTATGCAAGGACGTTAATTACGTCTGTACCGGCAAGTTGTAATTCAGTGCAGAGGCAAAATTTCATCGTTTCGTTTAAACAGAAATTTTCACATATATTACTATACAATCTTTTACGTATTTATTAACAAAATATAAGAAACCGATTTTTAATTTCTTCAACAGTACATAATGATAGCATATATATAGCAAAATTATACCAAATTTCGTTTTACATTGTAATTAATTTACAATCAGAATCTTCAATTAATCTTTGACACACGCAGCAACGAATTTTATGCCAAGTGTATACCTAACGGTTTAATTATGAATTTCAATCGAGCGAGAGAAGGTAATTACGACGAGACAAAAAAGTCGCCTGTATCCGAGCTTAACACCTGGATAATTATAATACACCGGTCCAATCGATATAGTAATTATAACACGGACAGGCAGAAAAATATTAGTTTAACAATCTGTATTAGATTAATAGATAAAAATTGTTACATTACTGTCAATAATAATAGATTCTTAAACTTTGAAACTACAATACATTATACAACAGAATTTAAATGTATGTATAATTACTCAATTTATGTAAAATTTCACATACGTAAAAGATGCGTTTTATTCCGTTTAAACGATTATAATATAATTGTGGCTAAAATTGAGATTTGAACTAAAACGTTCTTTTCTTCTCCGTTTCCTGTAATAATATTACCGTAATTTTCAACCCTTTGACTGTTTCACGATTTGGTGCCACATTATTATTTAGTGTCTAATTTTCACATAAAATAAATGTAATTTGGTATTCCTGGAATTTAATGTTTTCCAAGATATCTGTGGATGTGTGTGTGTGTATTTAAACTAGGACTGACTCGCGGTGCCATAGCCTCAAATAGGTGGTATCCAATTAGATACGCATGGCAGTCAAAATGCTGATGGTTTTGATGAGTGTATAAATAAATGAATTTGAACCCTGAACTTTTCATCAAATTCAATTGCAAAAGCAAATTTTGTTCTCAAATTTGATAACTCTCATATCAAGGAAGAAATGATCTGTGTGTGCTTCCAATTAGTTCTGTCTCCTTTAATTATCTCACCGAAATATTTCGCGTATAATGAAATCCATTTCACTAATTCTATGTTGCTGGTAATGCAATTTTAGAAGATTGCCCAGGAATAAACGATCTATCTTCTTCAAAAATCTCGATTTTAGCCACAATTATATATATTACAATCGCTTATTCTTAGCAAGACATAATATCAACACAGTAATCTTTTGGAAAATCTATTAGGGACTTTAACGAGTAAAATATTTTTCAGAAGCTTTTCAAACAGAATGCTTTTACGAAATTATTCTCTTTTAAGCGATTTAGTTGCGTCATGCTGTAAAATTCAATGGGATTGTCGAGAAAGCAATTTGGATGAATCAATTACACGAGCATAAACAGAATTATGAAAAAACCGGATAATTATTAATGAACTTGATTGAATTTAAAGCGAAGGACAAAGGAAAATTATTCGTTCCTGACCGCGACACTTCTTCGCGTCGGGCTATCAATGGAACTGGCAGAATGTTGTAATCACGCGAGGGACAAGAGGAACATATCGGGCGAGCCGAAACTGTTGCTAATCGCCGCCGAAATCTCGAATTAATGGCACGAAAGCTGCGCGCGGAATTTGGGATTGGTGGTGCACAACGCCTAACTCGGCAAAAACGTTCGCCGTCTCGTCCAACGTTCGCATACACATCGAAACGATAAATGCTACTGCGCTCTGGTGCATACGCCTCGATACGTTTTATGCAAATATCGCAGCTGCGCTGCTATATAGAGTTATCGGTAAATTCACGCGTGTCACTGCGCGAATCGCAAATCGGCGTCGTCGGAATAAGTTCACGCGAGAGTCGCCATTAAATTTTATTGGATACGCATCTTGCAAAAATAAAAATTTTAACGTTTTGGTGCTTGTTAAAATATAAATATTAGTTGTTGCTGAAGAAGCTATTGCTAGATATTTGTAAAAAAAAATGATACATATTAATCAAACTTAAATTACATTTTATAATTTAACAAGAATACTAATTTTACATTTAATCTTATTATTTAACAGAAAAGTTTCATAATGTAGGATAAATATATTATACGTAATAATAAATATCTTTATTGCACACGTGCAATTACTTTATTGCATGTATAACTTTGGTCTTAACAAGACGGTTGTGCTCAGTTATTATTACAAAAGAAAAAGAAGATAATAATAAAAATAAATATACACGCGCAAAAGGTAAGATGTGAATAATATTGCAAGAGACATAAAACACCAAAGACAAAGATAAAATACGGATATAACAAGAATTTATGTGAAAAGATAAAATGCAGGATAAAACCGTGAAATTCGATTAATCGAGTGGCAACGTGTTAAAATATTTGATTGCAGTAGAAGAAGACAGCACGGAATTTCATGGATCGACGTAGCGGACAGGATAATAAGATCCGATAACGAGTTTCAGAAAATTAATTAAAAAAGAAAATAAAAAGTTAAATGTAACAATGCGCGCGGAGAAAAGGGATGAGACTTGGTCCTAAACTAACTTGCGTCCGATTATCCGACACGTCGCATTTTGAGAAGTGCTTAATGAAGTATTCGGCACAAATCAATAGTCAACCCCTTACGCGATTAGACCTAAAACTTTCCTATTTTCCACCGGGAAACTCGATAGAGAAACCGAAGCGCCATCCCCGTCTATTGATCGGTCACTGACTCCGCTCAACATGGCGGCGGGGGTGGTATTCGCGCTCAGCCTGATCCTCGTCGTCGGCCACCTTCAGGAAGGGCCAGGATCCCTCGCCAAGACCTTCACATTCCCGGAATACCCGTACAAGGAGACCACCAAGAACGTAAGTCGTCCATACGGTTCATCAAAGTCCTCTTTCACGAGTGGTACGTGCTGAACGCTGATACAGGTTATGGGGAGCAACCCACAACCCACATTTAAGGGTGGCAGTTTTACGATGCTAGGAACGGTAGCATAACGCTAAGCCGGATTGGTGCACCAATTTTTGAGCCAAACAGTAAGAGCTATCTTCTCTGCACCCGTCTCTGCACGTGGATCACTAATTAGTCATAAAACACCTTCAATTTAATCTGCGCAAATAAAAAAATTAATAATTATATTGGAAGAATTCAAATTATTATAAAAAGCTATTGTATCACCGTGTCTGAAAAAGAGATGTATAAATTCAAAAGTGTGACAAACACTCCGATAACTATCATTTACGAGTGTTTACGACCAAGGAAGTAAAATCGGAACAAGGTAGCAATTTAGTGAACGATCGATTTGACATTAATTAAAGAGAAATTTGGCTAAAGGTCAAAGTATATATACGAATGCACTTGAATGTAACTATACGTGCGAAATTGCATTTGGAACAACGACGCAAGCTCATCGTCGCGATTCGATATAGCTACCAAAGAATTCTCTTTTGCCAAGCTTGACAAGCGGAGGGTAGATTACAAAAATTACATTTAAAATTGTTTTGCAAAAAGACTAGAACACAAAAATACGCGTGTTGCGTATCGCAAAAAGATCCGTCGAAAATGTATATAGTTCTGTATAGTTAAAAATAATTCGCTCGCGATATACTTTTAGGGGAAAAAACGATGGAAAATTTTATCTGAGAAACTTTTTGACGAATTTAATTTTACGGGCAATCTATTATTAGCATCTGAAATACGCAGTTTACTACCAAAAACATCTTACGATTGTATTTTCCAGGAAGTGAAATAAAAGAACGTTACGTATGTCTTACTCTGTATTACGCTCGGCAAAAATATTTTCCTTCAAAGATCTCTCGCAGTAATACTTTTATGTGCGCGGAGTTGTTCGCGAAGGATAGTAAAAGCGCATACATGTACCACGCTGGAAGTCGCATTGGCTCTAATTGGGGTTAATCTTTCGACATGCACAAATCAATTGTTGCATTCCGCTTTATCCCGCCGCGGCGCGGAATGCAAAGCGTCATTTTATCAATACCGCATAAATTGACGGAATAATTTTCTCGTGTTCAAAAAAAAATATTAATAAATGTTCGCATTTCCGAATTTATAATCATAAAATCCATTTCCAACGTTTTATGCTAAATTAACGCACGCGATTTATTATTTCAGCGAAATATGAAAGATGGAAAATTCGACAGCGATTCATATTCGATATTGCTATATATTAAAACCTTTTTGCATTTAAACATTTATAACAATTAGAAGATAAATTAAGCCAATATTGTAATTGGAATAATCGGTAAATTCTGTCGTAGGAGGCCCTCTTCAGACAATTCGAGCAGGATTGCGAGGAGAGCGGTGCTTGCAAGATGCTATCGCATAGGAGCGACGGCGTCGCCAAAACACGATGCATCCGGGAATGCGTGTCGCCGTCCTGTTACAAGGAGATCTACTTATTCGATCAGGTACAGGTATATGCGCGGAATACCAATTCCGTTAATTGCGTTTGGTTACTATTGGTCGCTTTACATGCTATACATTTAGTACATATCCGGTATACAGTTTCACTCGTGTGGACTGCATTTTAATGAACAATGAACCCGTTTCAGCTGGAGGAAGGCGAGATTGATGTGAGATTAATATCCTTCAAGGGTTGCTTCATGCAGCGAAACGGTCGACCACGGAAGTAAGAATATTCGCGCGAGAAGAGACGCAGGAAAAACAAATTTCTCGTGAGACGAGCGATTAACGGACGAGCCACTCTTTAATGGGATGACTATAATCGTGCAACAAAGAACACGCGCTGCGAGTAATAGTCCGCCATTCTGAGAAACGCTTCTTGCTTAGACTTTGCCCATCCCGGAAGGATTAAATTGATGACATAATGTGATCGCTGCATGATATGCATGACGGAACGTTTGGTTCGGAAAATCACAAAACTAAAATGAAGACGAAAATGCATATCATGCACAAAGATAAGTTAAATAATGCATATCGTGCAGTCCCGTACATGGAGATGAAGCGAATTATCCGAGTAATTAAGTCCGAGAACAATCTTTTTCTACGTTTTGTACGCACAGTATAATAATACTATAATGCACAAAGTAAACTAATAAAATTGTTGGCTACACTAGTGATTTCAATCACCTTATCGCTTTTATACATATTGCTATATCTATTAAAAAAGAAACCTTCTTCGAATAATATAATTCAGTATACGATTACATGCATATTACTCTAATAACGCAATTTTATTATATAGCGAGTGAGGAATAGCATTTAAAACTATTGTACACATTTTATCTTTGAAGGAAAAAACTGAAAATGACCAAATTTTTATAGAAAGTAAATTACGTTCGTTAAGTAGAAAATTTAGTATCTCGAAAATAAAGCATGTTTCACACAACTTCTTCCTTAATATAAAATACTTATACTGTGATATGTAACATAATTTACAAACTTGTTATTATTCACTCAATTGTTACAATTAAAACAAAAATATAAAAATGTAAAAAATATATAAGAGATAATGTATAATGTTGAGTAATTTTGTAAAATGCATAATTTGTTGTATGATTTTCACAACGATATTTATTTAGCGTGCGTTGCAAATCCGGCAAGCATCTTTCAAACTTTTATTATTAACTATTACAGAATATTCTTTCAAATAACTCCAAAACTTTATTTAAAAAGTGTCCTACACAGCGATCTAAAGTTCCATGGTACACCGCGCAACTTGCCTTGCATTAACGAAGCCACGTAATAGTGACAAAATTGACAAAGTATGCATTTAAAACCTTAAATTATTTTGTCAAATAATTTATTAAATATATAAAAAGAATATTGCTTTTTGATGACTTTTCTAAATTGAGATATTGTAATTTTTAAACGTATAATGATGGTAGTTTTATGCTTCAGATTTCTGTAAATTTTCCTGTAAAATTCGTAATTTATTGCCTATCCCCGCAGGGTTCGCAATCTACTACCAATGCTATCCTTCTCCTCTCACTTTAACCCTTTGAACCAACGGCTTAACGTCTCTTTCCGAAAGACGGAGCCCAGTTTTCTCCGCACAAGAGCCTATCTTGCACGGAGGGGCGCAGCTACCGGAAGAAACATTTCCATGCTTCATGGCTCTAGTGGACTCAAACCTGGTTCCTCAGATTACGAGTCTGGCGCTCTACCACTAGACCACACTGCCGCCCTTGCTTCACATTTTTTTACTTTGAGATTTTGAGATAAAATTAATTATATTTCTATAATTAATAATATCTCACAAACTATACTCTATCCAAAATAAATGATTTCATACTCATTGGAAGCACTAGAATCTTAACTTTCAATTGAAACCAAGAGATCAACTTACTA
>NW_020225200.1:0-2782 GCF_003070985.1 Temnothorax curvispinosus | reverse complement strand
TGGTTAGCCTTTCCCTTGCTTCCCAGATTTTCATATCCTAATCCCGGAGTTGGACGTAACAACCAACACCATGAGGTATTTAGCGTCGGGTATTACGTACGGTGCTCGTACGACGACTCGTTATCCGCGTATCAAGTTCGTCGCGATAAAGATTGCATCACGTAGTTCGCCGAAAAGCTAAGACGTTTAGCTCACAACGTAAAGACTATCTTGTCCGCTAATGTACCCATGGCGGATTTCACGCGAAACAAGTGGAAAAAATTTAACAGTGCGGCGCAATGTCACGTGTGCGAGAAACCGTTCGCGCCAGATGACACGCGGGTACGCGATCACTGTCATTTAACCGGTAGGTACCGAGGTCCCGCACATTCGACATGCAATCTGAATTATAAGGATTCTCACTTCATCCCAGTAATATTTCACAATCTATTGGGCTATGACGCGCATTTTATTATCACGGAGATAGCTGCCGCGTTCGAAGGCTCAATCGATGTACTACCTATAACAAAGGAAAAGTACATCTCATTCACTAAACACGTAAAAGATACCGCCGAAAGATCAGATTCGCGAAGCGATATAACATTAAGATTCATTGACTCGTACAAATTTCTGAGCATGAATCTCGCAAATTTGGCATCCTTTCTCGATAATAATAAATTAAAAATTATACGTTCAAAATTTTCCGCGTTATCCGACAACGATTTTGAATTATTGACGCGAAAAGGTGTCTTTCCGTATGAGTATATTGACTGCGTCGAAAAGCTGGAGGATACGTGTTTACCACCGCGCGATTCATTTTACAGTTCCTTGACCGGTGACACCGCGTATCCAAGAGCGATTACGCACACGCCGCGAACGTATGGCAGCGATTCTCCGTTCGAACCCTGATGGGTGAATACAGTGATCTATACCTGAAAACCGATGTCTTGCTGTTGGCCGACGTGTTTGAAAATTTTCACGATAACTGCGTCGCGAGTTACGGACTCGATCCAGCGCATTATTACACTCTACCGGGTTTCACGTGGGACGCTATGTTAAAACATACGCGCATAAATTTTGAACTGTTCACAGACATTGATATGGTAATGTTTATCGAACGCGGTATTCGCGGCGGTCTCAGTCAATGTTCCGGTAGATAGCGCAAGCCAATAACAAGTACATGCAATCTCACGATCTATCGAAACCGTCGTCGTACCTGATGTATTTCGATGTAAACAACTTGTACGGCTGGACGATGTGTCAGCCGCTGCCCTACGCAGATTTTCGATATGGGTCGAAGACGTTTCGAATTTCAACTTTAGCGCGATCGCTCTGGATTCGCCCACGGGTTATGTTCTCGAGGTCGATCTAGAGTATCCGCAGAATAAACACGACGCGCACGCTGATTTACCGTTCTGTCCGACGAACGATAAATCGCCTGACAAGCGAGAGAACAAACTTCTCGCGACTTTATACAATAAAGGAGCGTTATGTCATTCATTATTGCAACCTGCAGCAGTGCACGCGCCACGGCCTTTGCGTCACCGCGTATTGCAATTTGCTCAATCTGCGTGGCTCAGCGCTTACATCGAACTCAATAAAAAATTTAGAACACTGGCCAAAAATGAGTTCGAGAAAAATTTATATAAATTAATGAATAACGCGATTTTCGGGAAAACGATGGAAAATGTACGCAATCACGTCGATGTAAAATTACTGACGACGTGGGACGGACGATACGGCGCGGAGGCATCGCGCGACCAAATTTCCACAGCAGGAGCGTGTTTTCGGAAAATCTAGTAGCAATAGAAATGCGAAAACTCGAGGTGAAGTTCAACAAACCAATCTACGTGGGTATGTGCATCCTCGATATATCCAAGACATGTTTGTATAAATTTCATCACGAGTACATGTTACCGTTGTATCGCAACAAGTGTAAAATTATGTACACCGATACGAACAGTCTCATTTATCACATCGAGTGCGATGATGTGTATGATATCATGAAGCGCCACATTAATAGATTTGACACTAGCGATTATGCGATCGATAACGCGTACGGTATACAGCTTGCGAACAAGAAGGTGCCGGGCTTAATGGAAGACGAAAACAATGTCGCGATCATGACGGAATTCGTTGGACTCAGAGCAAAGATGTACGCGTTGAAGGTGGATGGTAAAAAAAACACTAAAAAAGCAAAAGGCGTCAAGAGTAACGTCGTAGCGCGTACTATAACGTTCGACGATTACACGCGGTGTCTGAAGGACGAGATTGACATGACGCAACAGCAGTTCTGTATAAGATCAAAAATGCATAAAGTGCGCACCCGTGAGACGAAAATCGCTCTGAGTCCGTACGACGATAAGCGATACATTATACTCGATTTGACCGATACGTTACCGTGAGGGCATTATCAAATACCCCTTCCGAAAACGTAGTGTATTGTATATATAAAATGTAATAGTATAACGTAATGTAATGTAATGTGTGTATGTAAGTATGTATGTGCGTATGTATGGTAACGTAATGTAATATAAGGTAAGGTATAATGTAACGTATATTATATTGTTGGAAGGGATAAAGATATTGTACATAAATATCTAAGATAAAGATGTATTTAATATTTTTTACATAGTTTATTTTTTATATGTTTTAAAAATACGATCTGCATGAATTAAATAATATTGTCCTTGTGTATCTATGAGTTGTGCGATCCATCGAATCCTAACTTAAGTCGGCGTTGAAGACGAGAGAAGAAACATCTATAAATATGACGATTGAGGAAAAACATTTGTCTCTTATG
>NW_020225199.1:0-1099 GCF_003070985.1 Temnothorax curvispinosus | reverse complement strand
GGCACGTAGCGCCGGCGAGAGCGTAATTAACTACGTTCTCGCATTAAATAGCTGAACCATTCTTAACGAAATTAACAAGTAACATGGTAAAAAGAGCTTTGAGAAAACAACGCGGTTGGCAGGGCGTAAGTTAACGTAATATCGATCTTTAATAAGTAAAAGGACACGCATGTGTTTTTAATCATCATATTAATTAATTACACATCGGACGTGTCGGCTCTGCTTCGAGCCGTTATCCTCAAAGATTCCGATTTATTCATAGAAACATAAAAATCCCGTCCGAAGACGAGAGAGATATTTCGATCGCGGTAGCAAATCGCGTCCGGCGACGCGCACGACTCCGACTTGCCGCGGGGATAACCTCACTTTTCCGTACGTTCGGAACGAGAACGGCGGCGAGAAATATGGCTCCCACCGCGGCACCGGCGAGAGTGCGAGAGCCGCGCGTCGCGTCGGGCAGGGCGAGTTTTCACGGGGGGAAGGGCCCGAACGGACGAAATCCGGGCGAGTCGCGTTAAAACGTCGACGACGAAACGAGAGAAAACCCGTCGCGAACTCGCGAGGAGGGGACAGACGAGAAGGCGAGCTGGCGTAACGGGTTTACGGCTTACGGCGGGCTTACGTAGGGAACGTAAAAGGAGCGACGGCGAGGGAGCGCGAAAATCAATAGCGAGCAACGATGTATCGTCCGTAACGTTTGATCGCCGGACGGATAGAAGCAGCGCGATTATACCGCGTCGCACGAAAGAAAAGAAAGAGAGAAAGAGAGAAAAAAAGAAAAAAAAGGAGGAAAGAAAACGTACGCGTTACGAGAAACGCCCGGCAGCGCCCTTAAAGATGAGTATCGGGTGACCCGTATGGATTATGCAAAAGGAGCGGTCGGGCGTTCGTGCTCGCTCGCTCGCTCGCTCGCTCCGGTCTCGTATTTCGTGCTCCGATAGGTATCTATCTTCGCCCGCGATCGAAGGAAAGAAGAGATCGCGGCGCGCGATAACGACGACGTCGATGGCGACGGCGGCGACGTCGCCGCCGCCGCCGCATCGTCCTTTTTTTCCGATTCGTTCAAAATCTTGCCGAGGTCGTAGCAGAACGTGGACGC
>NW_020225198.1:11354-21824 GCF_003070985.1 Temnothorax curvispinosus | reverse complement strand
CATTGATTTTTAGTCGAAGGTACAAAGATATTATAATAATTTTTGGGGAATTTTTCAAAGCTATTAACATTATAAAAAACACGTGGGACTCGAAAGTGCATGGTTGGAGGATTATTGGGGTGAAAAAAACGTTGGAGTGAATAGGGTTAATTAGCAAATATCTGGTAAGCTTTCTTTTCAATTTTCTTTCGCACAATTGTCTTATTTAACGTTTCTCGTAACATTTTCACATAACATCTCTTATTTTAATTGTAGGTACATGGAATATTTTCATCTTTACGTGCACGTCTAATTACACTTTTGTATGTTTTGTTCTGTCTAGTAGATTGCTTTATGAATTTCAACTTTCTCAACGCGAGGATTTAAGAAAACATTACAATTTCTTTAATATTCACTGCAGAGTGCTTTGTCAGTGATTAACTTACGAATTATACGGAGAAGAGATTATTGACATTATTATTGCTAACAATGTTCATGAAGTCCGTGTGTAAAAAAAAAACAAATTTAAATCATAAATACACTGAAATATAAAAATGAATAATTTTTAGCTGGTATTCACGTTCGCGACATGTAAGATAAATTATCTATGGTGCGTAAATTCTCAAGGCCCATCAATAGTGACTGTTCATGCGATACTCTTCGAAGAGGCTGCAATGTAAATTCTAGTTCTTCTACGAACCTACGAGATCGTCATAGAAACGTGCAGATATTTCACGAGCGTAAACTTTCGCGCGAACTCCCAACGTTCCATCACGAAGTTACTTCGGCGCGCTCGTTATCTGTGACGTAACGCTATCGTTTGTTGTCACGCGTCACGGTGCGGTGTGTGGCCCACTATGCATGCGAACAACAGTCGGCAGAATGTCCGAGTCATTCATTGTGCCGCAACGAAGAGAAAGGCTTCGCGGAAATCGCCGCAAAGTAGCGGCGTGAGAAGAACGACCGTCGCGTGCGTATAAGTGTATGAAAACCGCAGAGATCCGAGACGCGAAGGAAATGGAAGGTGAGGACGCGGTTTGGCGCGCGTAGGCTAGGGAGCCGCCTTTCACGCGCGGTCGGAAGAGGATAAGCGCGACTCCTCGCCGATACAAATTACACCTGGGAATTACGACTACGAAGGCGCATTGCGAAATATGTCAGGGTCACTTTATTGCATCGACAGTCCGGCGCTTTCACTGACGACCGCGTATACGGTTACGTGTCGCCTGCACGCCGCGATCGGACAAAGGGCTCGTTCTCCGCTCGGGATCAACGGATTAATTGTCGCGCGCGCGATTATCAGCGAATTCCACGGAAGATAGGCAAACAAAGGGGAATTGAGAAGAGATTTCTCATTTTTTAATCCGAAACGATTCGGTGAAAGGTCGGCGCTGCCAAGCGTTCAAGTATTCCCCAGCTCTCGGTCTCGACGTGAGAATCCAGCTATGACTCGAGCTGAGAAGAATGCACGTGAATGTACATGCGTGCTTACATGTTAGATCTTCGCAAGAGTGTGCATCATAGTAGAACACGTGATCGCGCATGAAAGTTCACCCAGCAACGACGTAACGACGCGACGTTCCGTTGACGTAATCTAAGTACATGTTATTAGTGCTTTTTCTGTCTGTTGATTTCGACGGTATTTCATCATACGTATATGCCAACGGTAATAACATATTTTCCACGTCTAGCTGCATGCGCGTTATCTATTTATCGTCAAAACTTAAGAATTCCATGAAATTATTCCGTCTTACGTCATTATTGCGTTTTATTTATTTGTCAATCACTCTCTGTCGAGGCTTGTTCACGAAGTATCAAAGAATGCTACATTGTGCTGAACTGAAAGCAGACCGGCGCGGCGCGGCGGCGCTCGTAACGTTGCAACATTTAGAAGACATTACGGTGGGTGGGTATGGTTCTGTTTTAGAGAGAGAGAAAATTTTATTCTTTTTATCTCAATATCTTCGCCATTCATAATTTTTGGGAAATCATAAAAAATAAAAATAAGCTAGTATAATTTATTATGAAGTTTAAAAAGATAGCATAGTAGAACATTAAATATACACTCGATATTTCAGAACTTTGTCTTAAAGAAGTTCTAATTGCGATCAATACACATACGGGTTCTCTTAAAGCGATAGGAATATATTATTCCATAAAAATATTTTATTTATCTATTTATAAGAGACCTCGACAAAACGCTAAAAAATAATTTTAAAATAATTAAAATAATTTTAAAATAGTTAAAATAATTTTAAAATAATTTTAAAAATAGTTTTTAGCCACTATCCCCGTAATATTTTCTCTTATAATATCTTGCGTGAAGCGCTGCGTGTGAGCGTGTGTGGTCCGAAAAATCGACTCCTACTTGTCTGGCGAAGGATGCGAAATCTCTCAAGGTCAGTCCACGAAAGCATGATAAATCGTTTTCGTGAACGGGTTCCCCTCTTTCGCTGATCGCGTTAACTCATCCGTGGCATAACTCGCGTGCTTCTACATCAATCTTCTGCAAACGTAATAACCGAAATTCTTCTCAAACGCCTTCGATCTTGAAAACTTCCATGACGGAGAATTTCTACAGAGAATCTGCGCGCGCGCGACTCAAGGCTACCCCTGTCGATATGCAACTGCATACAGTTGCGTGTAACGTAGGCTGCATTTCAGCCTCTCGTGCCGGTATTTCCCGCCGAAATTATCGAGCGCAAAATTTCGACTTTTTTGCCTTTGCTAAAGTTTATTTTATTTTTATTTTTTTTTTTCATTAACAACGTAATCTCTCTCAGTACTCATAGCATATACCAAAACTTTCAATAGTTATATCTTAAATTATTATTTGCGTAACATTGCTTTTACGTTAGTATTCAGACATAATAGAGCATGCAGTTGATTTATATTTCTATAATCATACGTAAAATCTAGATAAAAATCATTATTAGAAAGTTGGTCTATGAAAGTCCATGAAAATATCGTTACGTTATCTCCGCAAATTCAATGTCTTATAAACCATTTCCTTGTACTGACAATTGCATGCTTTTACTTCTCGAGATCGAAAGTGGCATTATCTTATTTAGGTTTTGTTTTCAATCTCGTGACACAAACCCTGTTATTATAGGAACTATGTTTTATCGTACGCAGCGTCTTTCTCTTTCACGTAATTTAGATCACACAAATATCATTCTTAATGGCACGATAATCGATACACCGGAAGTTGTTAAACACTCCTTTTTGGAAGAATTTTTTATATAATTCTGATTAAATCTACAATCGGAGGAATACACGTAACCCATTCTATATTTACAAGCAGATGCATACTTTATATATGATATATATTGTTACGCTTTCTTACTTTTTATTATTCTTATGCGTGTAGCGGGACTTTTATTAAAATAATTTATATAATGCCACTGATTCGTAACATACAATATTATTATTACGAAAAAGAAAAACCTTAAACGGGCAATAAGAGCACAAGCGTGTCGTTAAAACGCTAAACTTTATTATCTACAGTCACAAATACCGAAGTCAATTAACGAACGAACGAACGAACGAACGTTTCGACCCTTCTTTGGGGTCCTCCTCAGCGTATATCATACATATAAAAATTATCGTCGCAAACATACATACAGATTCTACCGCCGTAAACAACAAATCATCGCTGGTCAGTTGGATGTGCACTCCGACGCGTTCCAGAAATTCGTCGCATAGAAGTTTCCTGGTTGGAGCGCCAGGAAATTTTCAAACGGATGTACTGTCTTTGTCATTGTGACGCAACGCCTGTGGACAAATTCGGAGTGCCGTCCTCTCTCAATATTCATACAGGAACACAATAGATAACAAAATAGATAACAAAATGGTATCAAACGGGTAACTCACAGGTTTGACATACTGGACAATAGTCAAGTCGCAACGCCACGTCAATCAATTGCAGGAATCGGTGTGTCTCAGAGGACGCTCACACAGAGAATGGCACGCTTGTCTTATACAAGATATCGACGGTATAAAGAAGCGGGGGGAAAGGTCACGCATAATATAAAACAAGTCCGCGTAACAACAATAATTCTAAACTTTAACAAGTCCCTCGATAGCACTAATATATATCTCTGGTATATCTTCTGTATCCGTCTGCAAATTTAAACCTTCTCTTTGCCTTTTTATGTAAATCATTTCTGATATTAAGCGTTTACTAAGGGACGGTTCTCGGTCTAATATTTCCACGTCTTTCCAGTTAAAGTCATGGTTATACTGCAATCTGTGGTCTGTTAAGACCGAATGGCCCGCACCACTCCTTCTGATATGCGAGTTATGTTCTTTAACTCTCGTTAAAAGTTGTCTCCCTGTTTGACCGACATAGGAAGCCTCACAATCATTACAATTAATTCTATATACGACATTCCTATGCGATAATCCAGGGAGAGTATCCTTGTGACCTCTGATAAGTCTGTTCAATTTATTGAGACTGAAATACGAGAGCTTTATATTAAGACCCTTGGTTAAATTTTTATATTTCTCAGACAACCCAGGAACATATGGTATCGTGAAATATGGAACTTTATCAATGCTCTCATCGTTCGTAACGTGTCTATCATTAAGTAAAAATCTCAAGCGCTCATGTATCGTCCCAAAAATAAATTCCAACGGATAACAATTATTTATCAGAATTTGGATCAAAAATCTTATGTTTTTTTGATGAAATCTCGGGTGCGACAGCTTAAATACTCGATCGATCAAACCGATGACCGTGCCCTTTTTCTGACAGAGTGGATGTTGAGATAGGAAATTTAAATATCTTCCGGAAAAAGTGGGTTTGTGGAACCAGTCAAATTGCAAATGCTCGCCTATGTGAAACATGGTGACCTCTAGGAAGTTCAATTTGCCACCCACACCGATCTCCATAGTAAATTGCAATCTGGGGTGAAATGAGTTGAATGTTTCTAATACGTGAGTGCATTCATTAAGAGGCACTGCCATTGCAATATCGTCCACGTATCTCTTATAAAAAGAAGGAGCAAACTTCAAGCTTCCGAGCGCTCTAACCTCCAGGTCTTGCATCACGATATCCGCCCCTATGGGTGACAAAGGGGAACCCATAGGAGAACCGAAGGTTTTATTATTATTATTATTACGTATTCTTTTGTTAAATACTGATAAGACTTACGATAAATAAATTAATTATTTTACGTTAATAATTAATTGTGTATTTTATATTTGTTTATTGACAGTAATTAGTCAATAATAAGCAAGTAATAAGTTAATCAAATTTGACAATTTGTCGTGATAATATGTCTGTCTTTGTGTACGCAATAAATTTCTAATCGATTCGATCTTTTTTTCTTTTTCACACGCGTTTTTCATCGTTTCTTATAAGCAATGATGTTAGTTTAGCGGACAAATTGCACAAGAGAAAAAAAGACATTGTTGAAAAAATCAATATTATACTTCGAAGCTGTATCATTTTTTTTTTTTTAGGATTAAGTTTAAAATGTGACGAGACTAATAAATAAGTTAATAAAATTAACTAAAATATATATAAATTTAGCACACTTATCAAGACTCGTAAATATGTAACTTTTGCAAATATTTAACTCATTGCTAGAGGCATTATTTACCTAAAGCATTATTCGCTAAAATTGGCGAAATGTCTGATAACTTTTATATAATTACGAAGAATCGAGACATTACTACATCAAATATTAAAATTAATCGAATTTTCTCTCTCTCTCTCTCTCTCTCTCTCTCTCTCTCTCTTTCTTTCTCTAATTGACATTAATAGCCATTTAATAAAGAAAAAAAACATACCAAGCAAAACCCTTGTCTCTTTGGGAGAGATCGAATTTCCAATGTTTTGAAATAAAACCGGTAAACCACTCTCTTCAAAGCTTTGCATTCAAAAGGATTCAAATACGAAGCTTTCGAATTAAATCCAGCAAAATTAGCAATTATAATTCACGCTGACGCTTGAACGGCACGTTATTTCGCGATCTTGATTCGCGATCGGAATTCGATTGTGCGCGGCAACTCACCGGGTACAGCTGCCGGTATACGGGGGACCCGAGGTACGATCTTTACAGGGCAACGATCCTGTGGGTACTAACCGATGAATCGCACCATAGGCTCTCATGTACTCTCTCATGTACTCTCCGACCTCTTCCGCATTTGCGATTCCGACAGCGAGAAAGTTGCACGACCGCCTTGGTACAATCACCTTTTCGCGGAGAGCCGATGGAAGGGCCGTCGACTATGTTCGTGAACTCCGGCCGATCCTGGCTTCCTGGAGGGCTTACGCGGAATCTCACGGTGGGACCGTTAACCGGCACCGGCGAAGTCCGCTGCTTCTGGTTCATCGTCGCTTTGCGGCGCTTTGCGTGCCGTCGACAAGTTTCAACGCTTAACGTTACATCTACTTCGTTTTAATTTTTTTGTTTCCCTACAAAGCCAACGTTCAACTTGCGAGACTGCTTACCTATGATTAGCGGAGTCAGGATATGTAGATAAGAAATTGATATGAAAAAGCTGTATTATACGAACTTGATCTTTGAAAATGCATGCAACTCTCTGGGATCAAGGTTGGACAATTCTTTCTTAATTATATTATCTTTCGCAAGACAAATGAGGATGGCTGACAATCTGTAACTGCAAAACGACTACTAATTAATATGTCTCGCAGGTATAGCAGCGTGTCTCGTGTGCGTATTAGACGTAAGCAATTCGATGATACGAGATTATTTCATTAATTTCAGTCGTACTACATGGGTAGTAAATTAGATCATATCAATTTGTGTACATGCAATACATAGTATATTAGATTGTATTAATTAATTTATGATTTAGTGCAATCTCTCCGTAATTCAAACTAATTAACGCAAGACCATCGGTATTTGGTCTATCGGTTCGGGTTATCAGGTTTGATAGAAATAATATTTTTATAGATCTAAAATTATATAATGCGATATCCAAGTTGCAACAATTTTCAGCATCGATCTCAAGCATCTAATTTGATGAAAATTTTATTCATTGTTAGTCTGATAGAATTTGACAGATTTCGACACAATTTTAATCACTTGCTTAGTATTATCTGAATTGTCTTATTGTTAGTAAAGGGGAACGTTAGATGCGATCAGTATTCCGTAACTCTTAACGACAATTTCGTTATCGTTGAATTTGCGTTGCGCAAATATTATATATGATAAAAAAAGCTGCGCAATGACAATATAAAGATAATGAAACTGTTAAGAGTTTCAAAAAATAGGCCCATAGGTCTCTCAAATCATATATCACTTATATGGGGACGGTTTTTAATTAAGTCGCATCGTCACTCGTTGCCCGTGCGTAACAACTTTAATTCCGCAGTCCAAAAAAATTGTTGATTTTGTTATCTTTCTTGTACGTACGAACAAAGATTATGTAATAAAATGAAACATGGGAAAACTTTTTCCTCGGATGCTTTTTTTATCTCGATATTTCTTACAGTAATAAAAATAATATGTGCTTTATTGCCGTCAGTTGTCTCTTTTAATATGCAACAACGATTTTACTTGTAAATTTATTATCCATTGTCCGCGAGACATGCTTATAAATAATTATAGACCTCTAGAGAACAGAGTCACAGAAAGAGAGCTCACGTGATAAGAGAAGCTGTAAACAGAAATGATTTTTACACGATCCAACTGGCCACATTTATTAATTGTAACATTCATATAAAGTAAAAATCATTTTTGTTAATTATTTACTGGCGAAGGTAATTCAAGTTTCTGAGAGCTGTAAAATTCCTTGATAAACAACTAAACAGGTTTAAAGGTTTAAATTTATAGAACGGGTTCTGTGGTCACGTAGATTTGTTTATATATGCATAATTCGTTCGGCAAAAAACTGGCTTCTCGAGAATGTGACGGTCGCGCTGCGGTCATTAAATTATTCGCGGTCCACACATCTCTGACGCACGATCTGTATCAAAAATCGGCGCGGAAGAATTTCCGCTCGGCAGATGGTCCGATAATAGAATACATCATTAACATGTGCATTTCGTCACAGCGCAGCGAGAAACGCGAAGTATCTTCGATTGCGCGACGTTCACCGATCGCGCTACTTTCTAACTCACGGTAATATCCGACTACGATGATCGTAGCTCGGTAATCAGGAATGACGGTGCAGTTTAGAAAAAATGGAGCAGCGAATTATCCGCGATAATTCGCTTCGCGCCGGCTTTACTTCTCAATTACGGTCGCGTTTCTGAATTTGTTTTATGAACGTTCAGCGTATCTTACGACACTCATTGATACTTTTATTTGATATATTGGCGTCTAACGGATTTATTCACGTCGGCCAGATTGCCACGGGTCGAGCGCACCGCGCGAGATCTGTTCGTCAAGCATGAGGACGTAGCCGTGTCAGGGACAACGGAACATTTACTTGTCGAAGCTGAACTGGAGGAGCTCAGTCTTACGCCTTTACTTGGGTGGAGTTCTTCTGTAGTGTCGCTACGCGCACATACGTTCATCAGGTAGTTAATTTACAGATAAAAGTTACCAATACCCGGACACTTAAGAGTATAGGTAAATATACCAATGCCTGGACACGTACATACCTATGTTTTTTTTTAAAGAAAACCTTTAAAAAAATATAAATTCATGGAAATAAACATTTGGATACCATAACTAAAGTTTCAAAATACAAGAGAAATATTTTTATCTTTGATTTTAATTCGTGTTATACTTATAAATAATAAAGGTATCCGGGTATTGGTACTTTTACCTTCCTTCTACGCGGTTTTATTCGAATTGCAACTCTGTTTTCGATACCGACAGAAAATTGATCGTTCTTTTTCTTCGATTGCATTTCCTTGATGTGCAGAATTAATGATACAAAGTATGTTATTATCTCGCTCCTAAGATCATCCCGTACATTAATTTTTCGTTGCTCCGAAGGGTAGAGAAGCCTCGCGGTAACGGCTCTACGAGGACTAAATCTTACATTATGAGAGAATCGCTGTATTACAAGAGGATTTTATGAAGGAGGAGCGGAATTAAGGTGTAATGAGCCCGCGCAATTATATCTGTCACGCAGACATATACTTGCTCCCCTCGGGTTAAGTTAATGAGGAGTAACAACAGACGAGTTTCGTAACGAGAGATTCATGGAGATAATACTAGCTTCACTAAGAGTCGGATAATTTCTATGAGAGTACTGATAGAGCCAGCGGAAATAAAGGTGTGTAATTTTGTTGATTATCAAGCTGTAACAAATGATAAATATCAAATACATTTGTATAACTACTCTCTCCACTATTCATACAAATAATCCGAGACACTTGTCCTACGAGTCAAATTAGAGTAATTTCCTCTTCAGAAAAAAATTTAATGAGACGTCATTATTTGCTGCCGACTTCTCGTAGATTTTTTTCCATGCACGATGGCTGCTTCAATACTTTCATCGGGAGGAAGCATCCTCGATGCGCCGTAGGCTAAATCAATTTCACGGAAGACGTTATATTATCGCGTACCGTTCAGCTTCCGATGCGACCTCCGATCATCTCTGATATATCACGTTGAAAGCCACTGTGAGCAGCGGCTCACGCGACCGTTTAAAGCGCTTATGCAATTCCCACGCATGAACTATCACCAAACGATGCAAAGACCATCGGACAGCTGCACCCGTAGAAAGGGAAATCGTCGCTTGGGTATAGAACTAAATTTATCTGAAGTCGGAAGCGCGCGATCGAACATGCTTCGCAGCGGTGTTTACACACACCTACACCCACACAAACGTGAAACACGCACACTGCCGTGAAATCGTGCAGAATCGCTAACACGTATGCACCACATGTGCGCACACGTACGCACGTACGCCTCGATTCAGCAAACAGAGCCTTTCTTCGTTACGTGCGCGATAACGCGAGAGTAGATAGGTTTCCGCTTGATAATTCGGCCGCTGGTCATTTACCGCTGTGCAAACGTCGCGTCGGATCAATGCTCGATTAACAGGCGAAAGTGTTTTTGCGTGTTTTTTTAAATCTTTTTTTTTTATTGAGAAATTTTAAAATCTATCACTACACAATATGCGTAAGCTTTTTGATTTGTAATAATTTTTGCTACTTAATGTGTTTAAAAACAGGTTATTATTATTAATGCGCATATTATACAGACATATATAGACATTATGACACTTATAAACTTGCGATTTATTCATGACATTATCTTCATATAAAAGCTTCCTCGAAGATTATGAATTGTGACAGTCTCTCACACACTCGCTGTTTTCTAATAAAAGTTTTTTCCATCTCACAAAAAATTGCTACACACAATTGCAGATATTATAATCTTCTGAACAATAATACGCTATTCTTAAACGTGGCAAAATTCTTTCACAATACTTATAAATATTCGCGATATTTAGTGGCAAAACCTTGAACTTTATTTCGCATAGAAAATTTAAATGCTAGAAATTTCTTAATACATCTTTATACGTTGTATATTTTTTAAATAGAATAATCGATTA
>NW_020225198.1:5890-11344 GCF_003070985.1 Temnothorax curvispinosus | reverse complement strand
TTACAGATTTATTTGATTGTCGATTTCCATCGGCTTCGCAGTAAATATTAATCTAAACGGCGATATTATTGATATGATATATAAACTCATGCAGAAACAGATAAATAATCACAGGAATAGATTTAATTGTTCCCTACAATACGTAATAATTAATATAAACTCACAGCAACAAACAGTGACCATCTCACGAAAGACGAGAATTATGTAGAAGATGGTCTAAAAAGGGACCGAATCGTTCGAACATTAAATACAGAATAAATATTCTTTCGCATCGTGAACAGCGAATGGCTCTTAATTAGCCCGTTTTTCTTCTACATTTATGTTTGTAGGTACCTAATTGACATTAAGGTTCATGACGCAAATAATGAATTATGAAAATTAAGTTGTTAAAATTAAATTGTAACTAATCAATCACTCCTTGTAAACATTACACTTTGAATTTAAATACACATTAAGAAGGCTGTAAGGCTGAGATAAGAATGAGGAGGTAGCGTTTTCATACAAAAGAAATATGGAGTGCTGCCAATCTAAAATATTGATATTTAAAACAATATTAATCAAAAATTTTGAAAAAATATGGGATAGGGTTAAAGTGCAAAGAATATAAATTATTATATTTATGTAAAAGTTTCACATATAAATTTATATTTTTTAAAACAAATTTTATAGTTACTACAAGTGGATGACTTGTGGAAAGAAAAATCAAAGTAGTTAGGATTACCATCGATTGACAGAATAGATTTTTTATTCGGGTGCCAAGTTCAAGAAGCAGTCTAATGCATGAGAATGAGTATGCTATGAACACAAGTGACACAAAAGTGTTAGGTTACATTTTACGTTAGAATCTTTCCGCGAACAGCGTTGTCAAGTATCCTCCATCACACAGCTCGGATGACAGGAGTATTACATATTGACTTAAATTTTTTAGTATTGCAAATAAACTATGCGGTAAAATAACTTAAAATTTGAATATTTTCAATATGATATACTCTTCACATAAATTTATTTGTTTCTTAATATTTTAAATATATATTTTTGTTAAAAATAGATAATGGAGAATCGGATTTCTCTTAAAAGTCGATTATAAAAACATTGGACTTGGATATTAATCTACGCAAAAATGAATCGGTGAAAAAATCTGAAAAAATTCACATGTAATCATTATTTGTAAAGAAAATTATATTATAAATTTTATGTCATTTTTAACAGTTTGCATTATCCTTACAACCTCTTTATGGAAAATAAATGAAAATATAATTTAAATCATCGTACGTTCTATAATATTTATATATTTTCATAATCTTTAGAGATATTTTCGTGATATTTTTTTTTACAAAATATCTCGTAAGCTGATATTTACAGTCGGACCTTATATATATAAGATCGTGCGCGTGTGCGTCTTAAGTCTATCTTCAGATACTCCATAGCCGATGATATCTTATATATATATAATGTACATATATATTTCAAAAAAGGCGTGAAGAGAGAAAGTAAATTGATCAATTTAATTATTCCAACAAAATTTACGAAAAATGCACTGTCATTTTAATAAAAAATTACAACCCAGTTGTTTTGACTGCTTAATATTTTCTCTTAATGATGCAATTCTTATTGAACTTTGATACAATAAACTTTTAGAAGATTTAAGAAAATCAAATAAATTCTGCAAAATAGAACGCTTTTTCTCTCTCTATATTTATATTATTTTCCATTTCTATCAATATAAATTAACTTTAATCTCGGTAACTAACTTACTTAACTTTAACTTACTTTTTATTTTTTTTCTAATTCTTAGAACTGGAAAAGGATAAAAAGTAAGTTATCAAAATGTCCAGGCATTCCTGCCGGTCAGTGTACATACTTACTCTTTATGCTTTGTTTTTTGTCGTTAATTGTTTTCCTGCATCCTGCTGACGCGCGCATGCGTTACAAAAAACGTTGCACATAACACTTAAATAAGAACGAAAAGAAAAAAGGGAAATCGATCTGACTCAGCGTAAACGCGATTGCGTTTGCAAACCAACAGATATCTTGTTAATTTTTGGAAGGAAGAAATAAGTATTTGGTGAAATTTGCACTTGTTGCTCGTCTCGCTTTTCTATACAAGTTCCACACAGATTGATTAATCTTCAAGTCTGTGAAAACTTGTCAATCTGGATAAACTGCTTGGTTTTTTTTTTACTTATCCAAATAATATAACGCGAAATTAAATGTTATTCATTATTGTTACATTCATTGCATAATTTTATATTTTACTTCTTGAGCAAGAAATTGGATTTATAATTACATCCTCTTGTATATACCTTGAGAATATAAGTGCAAAAATCTGCAAAGAAAAACGCGTCAAAAAAAGAACATGTGCGAACCTTCATTTAACAACAAATTATGAGAATACAAACATCATCGTCATTGCATAATGATGCAGGTGCTGGTAGTTTCTTACTAGATTTCAGAATTTTCCACAGTATATCTCGGGAGATTATCTTTGGAATTGCTTTCGACACATTTTCAGCGATAATCTTCGATAATCCGCGTAAATAATTTTGAAATCTGCAATAGAGAAGATGTTTTTAAGATTGATGATATCGGAAAAAATCTAACTAATCGAGAAAATCTGTTGAGCCATGAAAAGAGAAGCTTTTCATGGCTGAACAAAGACATAGCACATTGTGTTTTACGTCATAAAGCTAGACATTCGGTGACACATTGTTTCATTAAAAATTGTTTTTAATTGTTTTGACACATTTAATTGTGTCAGTTTGTTTATCAAATTTTGTTAATTTTTGAATAATTACAATGTATTACAACATATATCTATAATACACATAATATGGTATAGAAAAGAGCAGAAAAGAAAAAAAACGAAATATGCAAATGTTTTTATGCTATGGATATTATGTTTGAATAAATAATTTAGAAATCTGCATTAAAATGTAGATATGTATCGAACCATACACACCATTTTGTAAAAAAATGTAAAATAATCGTATTCTATATTTGCATTTTGTGATTGCATTATATCAGATTGGAATAGCATAATAATTATTTCCTGGTAGTTATCTATATTATTAGCGTATTAATTCAATAATTCCTAGTAAAAAGTTGTAATATATATACGTAGTGTACACAATGCACATGATGTTGAAAAAAGGGACAATTTAAAAATATAAAGATATCTATTAAATTTATCTGTTTTAATATAAGCTTGTAAATTAATTCCTTCTAATTTTGAAATAATATTTTTTTGTAGTGCATTTTATCTACTATTTATATATGTGATATAAAACCAAAGGATTTACCTTATTACATAAGTGCATACTTTAATACTCATATATAAGTGAATTATTTAATTTATTTAAATTATTGTCAGGTAATATCCGAATCTGGCTGGTGAATAATGGAACAGAGAATGCAGTAGTTTCTTGAGGTTTTGTTATACTCTTGCTGCCATAATCCCATCACCTAATTTTTTGATATACATTAAAAGTTTAATGTATGTAATATAAAGCTTCTTTCCGCGCATTACACATTTTAACAATAGATTCTCCGGCTATTGTAATCTCTTTTTTCTCTTAGCGAAAATGTTAAGGAAAAGGGGTTACCTACTGCATACCTCCGATTTAAAAAATACAGCGCGAGAAAAGAACATGATAAATGATTTTTTATAGCAAGCCCATGTGGCAGGCGATTTGAGACAACTAGGTCAAAAATGAGATAATTAGTAAGATACGAAGAAGTGAGGAAACGAAGATAACATCACTCGTGAGAATCATTGAAATCGTAATACGATACCTCTTATCTATAGGTAGTATAATTTTTTATTTGCATTCCCCCTTCCATTTGCTTGCATCGGCTTGCATCGTTGTCATTGCATATGAATCATTGGCCACATATTAAATGCGAATAAAGTGGAGGGGAAGAGACAATATAGATATAGGAGGCATAACGTAACGTGGTCGCGCGAGTGACGGCGGAAGGGTAAAGATCAAACTGGCCCGAACTTCGTGCTCGTTTATATAGAAGGAAACGTCGCTCTAACGTATTCCATTAGCGACGTGCACATCATTTCATAAAGTGCACATTATTGTACGTCAGTGCCAAGTCAATCTTTCGTTCGCGCTTCTCATGTGACTGATTTACCACCAAGTTGGATCGACGGATCGCAGTTCGGCAAAATGATGATGGTCCCAGCAGGTGCGAAACTTAATATAACAACTTTATGTGCAGCGTCGGGAAAAAAGAAAATTCTTTTAAACAGCTCATATTTACTCCGTGCAGGTTTCGTTGCACGTATTACATTTCACTTTTGTGGCAGTAAAATGACAAGTACGACAAGTGGGGCTTATTTACATTGTGTTGTGTACCGCCATCAAATGATCTAGTGTGATAAAGTTTTATTTTATTATTACATTGCATAAGATATAATAATTATCATATTATTATATTATTTATGGAAGAGTTGCCTACATAAATGAATACTAATTACTTAACCCTTACATTTTTTTTATTACTGAATATAAACGAATTTAATAAAAATATGAAATAAATGAGCAATAAAAAATATAGATAAAAAATTCGAAATTACATTTTACTTTTGCGCGTGTTACTATTATACATTTTAAAAAGTCCGATACGATTGATGTAACTTTTTATCAATTATGTAGCTAATAATAATCTAACTACGCGGTTTTACTCTACGTTTCCATAAAAATAGGGATTTATTGTAGAACAATGTATATTCGTTTTACGTACATATTACAATCATTATAAAAATTAATATCTTTATAAAACTTATCATGCTTTGTGTTATCACAAATCGTAATAATATTATAAATCGCATAGTATAATATCATAAATCATATCACCACGTAGTTTCTTAAATCATATTAGTACGATTTGACAACATGCATATTTATATATCAATTTTATAACAATTATTTGCTTATTACATTATTTATTATTTTATAACTACGTTATTAATTCTTTATATAGCCATAAAATATTAAATCAAATATATTTAATCACATATGTGATAAGTGCCATTAGTGATAGTAAATGCGTGTAGCGAACATGTTAAACATGAGTTCTCACAAGTCGTATCATTATTATATGTTAAATATTTTTTGATTTGTTATTAATATAACAAATCACAGTGTAAATCTTCTTAACCATACATTTTTTATTCGCAAATTTATTATTTTTAACGAAAGTATGTTTTTGGAAATTGATACGTACGATTTAGGGAACCGGTTACCTAAGTCGTACCTTTTTTATTAAAAAAGTAAAAAGACTTATAACAAATTAATTTTTCTCGGCAAAAGTTAAACATATAATAGTAGGTGTCTTAACCTTAGCCTTAACATTAAGTTATAATTTTTAATATTTCAACTTACGTATGTACAAGTTAGTACAAAATGAGAAATGTAACATAAAATATCAATATAAATAAGTAAT
>NW_020225198.1:0-5880 GCF_003070985.1 Temnothorax curvispinosus | reverse complement strand
TAAAAGAATATTTTTTTCTCTTCACGAATAATTCTACAGGCCGTTAGCACCGCGAAAATAAACGAGAATAATAAACGCGAGTGTTGCTTATCGATATCGAATGATACGCTGGCATTTAAAATTGAATATTTTATATTTGACGTTTCTATCAATTAATGACGATTTAATTAAGGAGGTACAACTGTTTCTTATATATGGTATAACTTTGTTTTCACGATTAAACAGTGTAAAGCTAATCTCAGAAATAATTCATAAATAACATGTTATCATTGGAACAGAAAAGGCAGAAAAATCGCATTTGTCCCATTTTCATACTTGATATTGTTTAAATAAATCATTTAAAAATTGAAAAAAAATTCAACTTAAAAAATAAAAAAAAACCGTGATTGTCATTTTCGATGTCACAAAAGTATAACATAACAATTTCATTCATTTTTACCGCATAAGAGCAGAGACACATAATATGACATTTACATCAATAGGGAGTATATCTATAACATTTAATGCAAATATCTCAGAAACGGTAAATCGTTCTGTAATTTTACACACGGTAAGATTATACACATTCCAAGACACGCAAAAATTTTTCAAATCGGTAAGTTGGATTTGACCTGATAGTCGCGCCTCCTGGCGATATCCATCGCGTATGTCGTTAAGTTAATTATACTGTTTTATTTCCATATTGCCACGTCGCCGCTGAGTTCTGTTTATTGTTATACGGCCACTTTTATAATGGCAGCGATGATAAAATTATATGTCAGTCCACATTCGCATGCAGGTAACGGAGTCGACGTGCGCTCGTGCAAAATCGACGCTTACTGTCTACCTTCTTGACCCTGAAGACTTTTTATACCGCGTATAAGAGCGGATACCGGTGCGGTGCCAGCCGCATTTTCGAGCGCTTTTCGATGCCGTTCGGATCGTCTGGAACGTCCGAGCGTCCGTGATCAATTTTCGCGTCTCCCCGAACATTTTTCTCTTCGAAATTTCGCGTTCCATTCTCGAGTCACGTGCCTGCTGATAGTGCGGAAAAACGGCAAGCGCATCATGGCACCGTTGATGGAAAGTGAGTAAAAAAAAAACCCCGATTCTCTCGAACTCAAAAGTGCGCGCTCACGATTGCACAGCTTCAAGTCTCTCTTTGCCGGACAAATGTTACTTATTTTATATATCTGTAAAGAAAATCGTGCCACTTACGTGACGAGACGTGTCATTTCGTATTACTGCACGTTTCATCATGAACGTTACGCGCGTGAACCGTTGTGCGGATACGTACGACGGTTTGACGTCAGAAATCGCATCATATGTAGTATGACTGGCTCGACGCCTGAACGAATTGAACGGCCACGGCTAAAGACCGCGCGCGGCCGATATCACATCTGTTGTATCAACTTTCTAAGCTTGAGCGCACGTGCATGATAGGTGAACGGCCGAACACTGTTCACATTTTCGTCTGTCCTGTTAACGCGTGCTTCAGCCGTGCTGCACGTCGACAGTTTGTCTATTTATCTTGATACGCTCTTTCCTCACCATCGATCATATCTGCTTGCAACGAGTGTTGTATCAAACGTGAGTACCGTTCGCTTCAGTGACCGTCCGAAGAATGTCTTTAACTCTGGGAAAAATTTTTATTTTGGACTTACAGTTAAGCACTTTAACATTTTGGTTAGTGCCCCTTAAGTGAAAATTATCTTTGCGTAACTGAATATCGATAGAACTAATTGAGAGAATTGACTAGTATAACTTAAACATCTTTGAAATAGCTAATTATATGATTTTTAGTTACACGGTGTTATTTCTAGTCCAAATACGTAAAATTAGGGTTATCCAAATAATTTGATTACCATAATCGTGGGCCCCAAATTTTTCCCAGAGAACAGCCAAAAATCAGTGAAATCATCACGTTCGGTTCTCGCGATTACGGCGCGCAGCGGTATTAGTTGTTACTTTACGAAATAACAGAAAATTGTGAGATCGAGCAGTTTTTAATTTACGTCGCCTCGATTCAAAATGTGATAACATTATAATTGTTTGTAAATCTGTCATTTCGTTGCAGCGCGTGTCCGATCGATCGTTTATTAGGTCACGGTATGCCGTAAACAAAACGAGATTGCGTAACCGGAAGAATTTGTCCAGAGTGCACTTTCGCAATCTTAAAATTGCGATGGTCTTATTGCACGATGTATTATTGATGACGAGTTATGTAATTTAATATTCGCGCTTATTCTTTCTTTTGTGATTAAAAAATGTTCGGATCTTATATAAGATTTCTTGGGTCAATAAGAATGTACTATATACTTGTGCTATATACAGCTTATTACTAACACCTATAGCTTATTCATTATATAACATATGATACCGAATGTAGAAAATATTTAGAAACTTTTAAGATTTAGGGCCGATTTCACCGCCTCCGATTAACTTGATCCTCCGATTAAACTCACTCTTCATCTCTTTCTAACTCTCCCCTTAGAAAGAGGCGAAGAGTGAGTTTAATCGGAGGCGGTGAAATCGGTCGGTTACTCATTGAAAGTAAAAAAAAAAGAAGAGAATTTTATAACAAATTTATCTGTAAATATATTTGTTTGTAATATTTGTGATATTCCAATAAACTTTCTTCATTTATTGAGTTTCAAACATTATGCATATCGCGTAACAGATGTAAAAAGTGTTTACGTCTTTGCGCATATATATGTATATATATATATATAAGAAACAGAAATAAAGATTTATGTAGCAGTAATTTTTTTACAGAGTTTAACTTGTTTCTAGCGGAAAGGAAAAAAATGCGAATAATTTAATAGATAACATATTTCTTACAAGGTAACATATTTCTTACAAGGTATCCTTGAATCCTTGAATTAAATTGTCGTTTAAGATAACCGAGCATTTATCAGGAATAAATTATTTATTAGAGCGATGCAATCCCACCGTTGGTTGTAAACCATTAACGGCGCATTTTATCATAAGCCATTCGCGTTTCTCAGCTTGCTACTTTCTTGAGAATTCCTCCAATTGGTCTTTCCAACAAAAACGTGCGGGACTTTTTTTTACTCATTTCCCGATTATTTTCCTCCGGATCCAGCGGACTGATTGAACAGATAATGAGGATTTCTTTTAATTGCTGCGAACGGCTTTTCTCCACCATTTTATGAGATTTGTCGCACGTGAGGATCTTAGGCTACTCTCACGGATAATTATTTTCCATTTTCAAAAAAAAAAATATATATATATATTATATATAAGACATAATAAGTCGATAAAATAAACCCAGTACGTTTATAATGATGTTATTGATGTAAAAAGACAACGATAAAGATGATTCATTAGTGACAGAAGTTATTAATTATTCGAATATTTTACAATTAATTTAGTGCTTTAATCTAAAATATTGTCAATTTCGAAGAAGCAAGAAACATCTTTCTGAATTTTTATTCTCAGCACAGATTATATATAGATATTCTCGATAACTGCGGGCTCCAAAGTAGTCTTGTGGCTCAAAACTGGTCCTGGATTCCCACGAAGCAATCACTCGATTCATGACCGTGACATAAATGCGGCATAAGCTCTCTCTGCCGAACCGCTTCAAGGTGATATCCCGTGAAAATTGGAATTCACGAGAAAACGGCGAATCTCTTATAATATATTGATGACATATAATGTCAAGAGTGTAAAAAACATTCGCGGAATATATTCTTTTATGATTTACCGTCTCCTCGACCAATTTGTAATTAATCTTCTTTTGCGAAATTTCTTTTTAGAATAAACAGAAACATAAGTAATTCCCGAAATTAATAGTTGAAAAAACATCTAGTATTCATTGATTATATAACGCTGTATTTACACAGATAAATTGTGCCATGTAGAAATAGAAAAGAAGAGCCAGAAAACGATTATACATTATTCATTATTGTCCGAAAAAGACATTGTGTAACCTGTCGGTTATGTCATGTGTTTTTCGTTTGTATTTTGTATGACAAGACGTGTTGCTTTCGGCAATATTATATAATTTAGTACGGATAAAGCGACATTTGATTTCTTATACGTTTACACGAAATCGAGGTCAACAGAGATAAAATATTAAACAGTAATGAAAACATTACTACTGTTTAATCTCGTAAAATAATACGTACAAAGTTTAGAGTGAGAATAAAGTGAACGTGAGATGATCTTATATTTAAAGTCGACCTCGTTATTATAAACTCCGATCTTGCTTTGAAATCTCAACAAAGTATCTTGATGCGACTTAGTAGCCGCGGTGCCTTCGCTTTTAAGGCAGCGACGTTTCTAAGTGCCCCGCGAGTTGATTCGAGAGAAGTCATCAGCATCGCATTTCCCGTTGGCCGGATGTGGCTTCATGGCGCGTTACGCGCGAAGAAATATTTGACGTTCCATTTACGGCGCACCTTTATTTTACGGATGTACTCGTACCTTCTTCCTGCCCTGCGTAATTACAATTTTTCAGAATTCGCCACAAATGCGATATTTTCAATCGGCCAGGAGGTTCGCGTCGCGTCGTCGCGAAGTTGTTAATGTTAGATGTCGCGTTATGTTAACAATGAGTAGAAAATCCTCCCCGGTTTCTTTTCTCTCTTCCTTTGTCGTCCTTCCGCAAATATATCGCGTCCGCGGGCATAACACTCTCAACTAATCTCTCGACGGACTAAGCAATTATTATCTATCGTTTTCTTCTGCGAAAATTCTGTCACAGAACGATGTAAGACAATGGCTTTGTTCATAAAGAAAATTGTTGAATAATATAATTATACAAGAGTATTTGTTGTAATTTTAATCAAGTATCTTTTTGCGGTGAAATATTAGATTACATTATTAAAGAATAAAAATAAGACATAATGGTTTTTGTTTGGAAACATTATTCGATCAATTTTATTTTTATAACAAAGCCGACCTTTCATATTCTCACACCGAGATATACTAGTCGATTACTTCGATATTGAAATCCGAACGAAAATTATTTATTTGCTCGTGAACATACTTGCCAATATGCACTTTTCGCAATTCGTGAAAGGACGCTTTGGTCGACTGCCAGTTGTTTACAAAATCAATAGTCGTCCCGAAAGTGAAGTAAAGTGCACTTAAGTGTATTCGCGATTGCCAAAGAGTAGAAAACAGTGAGAGGGAGCATCTAGAACACTTCTTAATTTTTAAACATCGCCTAAACATACTTATGCTTATGAACTCGGAACATATTTATTGAAATATTTCTGGATTATTTTCTCACAATATTCTATTTCCTTTTTTCTTTAAAATAACACTTCACCTTTTCAACATACTTCGATTATTAATTGTGTTAAAATAATTGTACAATTCATACACTTTAATAATTAATTTGTCATTTTACATAATAATTGTACAATTAATATACTTTGATTATATTAATTGTTAAAGTTAATTGTACAGTTAAATTATATTTAATATTAAATTGGCTTAAAAAGAATATATTTAATGTAAGATTATTAGATTAACCGAAAGATACTTCTTTATTCTTTATCGGTGGATCTTTGAAATTCACTTGGTAAAAATTCATTGCTTCTTAGCGATTCATGGCTCAAAGATTACCTCGACATTTTCACTCAGAGGAAATCGGTTCCTCGTCTTTTATATCAACGTACCTCCGTGTATGAAAGATCGATACATCATTAAAGCAGAAGTGCCTCATAAACGACTTCGCAGACGAGGTACCTAACTCCAAACTTGAAATGTAGTTTCCCGTGACGTGCCTCGCCTGCAAACAAGTCGGTCAAGTGTTAGGTGCTGAATGTTCTTTTTAAATACGCGTACACATAAAAAAATTTCATTCCACAGCTAAGAATAACAATTACCCAGATAATGAAATATCTGCAATTTTGCCGGCAAGTT
>NW_020225197.1:86622-88599 GCF_003070985.1 Temnothorax curvispinosus | reverse complement strand
GTGGAAAGTGTATGCGTGAACTATTTCGGGGCTACCGCACCTCCCCCGAAAGCACGGGGGGGTGTGCGTGAACCTCGGTTCGCGTGAAAAGCGTATGCGTGAACTGTTTCGACATAAATATTAGTCATTTATGCCTTTCAATACTCAAAATAGCTGCTATATTTTCCAAACTTTTTTTGTTAATAACTTTTTAATAAGAAGCGACCTTTAACTAAAACCTTCTGAAGGTCACTCAGGAGGGTGACCTTGACAACATATGTCAAGGTCAAAGTCATCGGAAACCAGGCCCTAATTGTAAACATTTACCCCAAGCTGTAGTTTCAGCTTCTTTATCTATCATTTTCAGTTCAATCAAAGTTTCCAGAGCAACGGCAGTTCTTACATTAAATATATGCGCTGCTGGTGGTACTTGCATTTTATTAAAAGAAGAAGGCCTTAAAATCTCAGCTGTTATATTTGGTGCTAATTTTAAATCACTGTCGTTCTTGAATTGCAACTAATTTTTCAAGGTATTTAAATCGTACTTCATTACATGGCAAATTTTCAGACTCTACAATTGATCGAGCTATTATAATGATGGAATTATTGGTTAACGCCATTCGTAAATTTTTTAAAAGATGTGGAACATCTGGAAAGATATAAAAAGAATTACCAGTTCGTACAGGATGATCTATAAACGGTACAACGTTATCCCTCGAAACATTTACTCCTAAGTTGCGCCATATAGCTTGATTTTTCGGACCCATATCACAGACTAATTCATAAACCCTAAAGCCTATTTTCTCGATTTCTTCAACAATTTTTAAAAATAATTGGGTCATTACACAATCATCTGAAGATTTAGACGTCAGATGCCACGAAATAATTTGCTTCCAGTTTTCTGTTAGTCCTCTGAGCATAAAAACAACAACAGTAGTGCTTAGTTTTGCTCCTTCTTCACACGTTGTTTGTCCAATAAATGACCCTGTAGTTATAGATTAAAAATATATATTTCAATTTTAACGTACTTTGGATTTCGAACCAATGGGTTACGCCTATGAACTGTATAGAGAGACAAGGAAATGACTAAATAACAAAATATGAGAAAAAAATTATGTTATTATTATTACAATTTTTTTACTCTAATACTATTACTTATAGGTATCATTATTAATACTATTATCAAAATCATTATTTTAATTACAATTATTATTCTTACAATTATTATTAATATTAATATTATTATTATACAATTGAAAATATATTCTATTTATTAATGAAGAGACTGTAGAAAAACACTCATGAATTAGTACTTGTATACAGAGATATACAGAGTGTAGGAGTTTCTTTTAATAAGGATGCTAAGAATATCTATTTTTGTAATCATATTTTGTAATCATTAGTCGTAATATAAATATAAACTTCAGTTTGTATCATATATACCTGTGCTAACATCATACTCCAAGGATTTTTTAATGTCCATTTCATCCATCAAAACTACACTATCACTTTGATGCGTAGATGAATGTGTTTTCTTTTTTTTGCCATTAATGAAAGGACGTCTTTTAACAGACCAGGAGAGAAATCAAGTTTACTGATGTGTTTGCATAAAGTAGAATAAGCTGGTAAAGGTAACTGGAGGTCTTTTTTCAAATATAAATAGGCCTTCCATCCAACTGTAAACAGAAAGTATTAAAATTAGTGTTAATTCCATACAAAAACTAACATTACTTTATTTAAAAATTGAGGGAATTACCAGCGTATCTTATTTGTATTGCAAATTTTAAGCATTCAGGAGACCATTTTGGTTGATGTGGATTAGATAATCCTGCAGCAAATTTCTTGAAAAATGGAATCTTTTCCAATTTTTCAGATAAGGTACATTTTTTCTTATAAGATTTCATTTTTGTTGTCATTTTTAGTCGTAATAATTTTTCATTTTCATATTTCGACTTTAGCATATTAGCTTTTGCACGCTTTTTTTCTAATTGCAGTTGC
>NW_020225197.1:73280-86522 GCF_003070985.1 Temnothorax curvispinosus | reverse complement strand
CGCTCGTAGGGCACGGAGCGGGATATTATAAGAGAAACCCCCCCCCCCTAATTGGACCCTAAGCTATCGATCAAGCCTACTTAGAACTTGATCCGTTCACTCGTTATCGAGATCTCAACATCTCGGGTACTCGCAACCCATCGCGTCGCGTAAAAGAGTCACGGTCGGTCTCGCTCCGCGTGTACTTGGCGCGAGACACTACCGTGTCTCTTGATACAAAAACTAACATTACTTTATTTAAAAATTGAGGGAATTACCAGCGTATCTTATTTGTATTGCAAGTTTTAAGCATTCAGGAGACCATTTTGGTTGGTGTGGATTAGATAATCCTGCAGCAAATTTCTTGAAAAATGGAATTTTTTCCAATTTTTCAGATAAGGTACAACATTTTTTCTTATAAGATTTTATTTTTGTTGTCATTTTTAGTCGTAATAATTTTTCATTTTTATATTTCGACTTTAACATATTAGCTTTTGCACGCTTTTTTTCTAATTGCAGTTGCAAGTATTTTATTTCATTAGCTTGTCGGATAGTACCTTCTTCATTAGAAACGTATTTTGTTTGTAACATAAGTGTGTCACTGTCACCATCAGTTTGAATGCTTGTATCTGTGACCATTTTTGCTGATGGAAAATGTTCATTTAGTGAATTTCCATCGATAACGTTCTCATTATCCCTAATATTACTGTTGAAATTAGTTAAAATCACCGGATTAAAGTCTTGAACATAATCATTTTCAAATAGATTTTCGTGAGGAGTTTGTTGCCCTGCAAATAATAAATGTAATTAAAAAATAATTATTATTATCTAATATTTACAGATATTGAATAAAAAAATATGATTTTGCAATAATTCTTACCAACTGCTAACTGGTTATTGAATGTAATTGTTGAATTTTCATCATTAAAAATAGTTGGAACAGCGTTTGGTTTTAATTTTCGCCATTTATCCTCTCGGTGGTTTTCAAATTGGGAGTCATCAAAGTGACGCTACATAAAATAAAGAGTGATAATTAATACTTGCTCGAAATTTGAATTATAATATTTTTAATTGACATAATTCATTTACATACCTCGCATAACCTCGAAGTCGGTGCTATACTTTTGCCACATTTTTCGAGCCATACTTGTTTTCGTTGCTTGTCTTTGGGAAACCGAAACATACGAAACCCATTTTCACTGCGATTCTTGCAATGTTTTGCACAGCAGCCTACCATTGCAGCTTTTCGTCTTTCCGACGAGACACGTGTCCGTGCAGTGCCGTACACCATCAGCGCGAATGGCGAACTACGCACACAGTAACAACTATTGTACGACGTGCACTAATACACAGTCACTGGATCCAAAATGGCGGCCGTCGGAAGACCTTAGTAGCGTCGCTACCGACGCGTTATTTACCGACCTTGACTATGATATGATCATTTATTGAGAGACCGTTGGAGGTCGGTTGAGATGCGTTGAAAACAACGCGCAAACGAGTCGTCACGCTGTGCTCGCGCACAACCGCATGATGCGGTATATATACGATTTGACCATCCGGGGGGTCGACTTCAGGCGCCTTGGTCATGTGGCCAAGACGTTCGTATTTGGCTAAGAAGTCGTGGTATTCTCTTGCGAGGTCCGGATTCGACTTTAACCGTGACTCGAGGCGTGAATACAACGCGCTGACAATCTGCTTGGATTCACCAAGTTTGAGGAAGGGGCTCCGATATAAACGGCAGCCGCATTACATACTGCCCATTGGGGGCACGAGAATGTGTGGGAAATGCATACGAAATGCTCTTCGCATCGAATCTCTTCCGGTGAGAGATGAGTTTGTTAAAGGAGTTCTTCAATCTCCCAAAAACGCTTTAATTGATCGGAAATTTCCGAAAGCATCGTGCAGTGGTGCGTTTGAATTCGAGCCGGCCGTGACTGCGACGGCATGGGTATTGGTCCGGACAGGAACCATCCGAAAATTGAGTTTTGAGCGACGGGCTCATGAGGGGCGCGATTACGGACCGCCGGCAATAAGATCGCGCCATACAAATCAGCACTGATAATTACGTCAATCGGCGCCGCGCTAGTCGGATCGCTATCAGCTAGCGGAAGTTTACGAACGTACGACAGTTTCGTTATGTCCGGAACGCGTTGCGGAATGTAAGTCGTGAGCGACTTAAGAACAAGAGCGGAGACGGAGGGCGCCGGGCCCGTGCCGTCACGCGCTGACACGTAAACGGTAGCTGCGCTGCGTGCGGTGGCAGCCGTCTCGCCGATACCAGTGATAGAGACGGAGACGCGCGTACACGGTAAACGCAATCGCTGAGCGTTCGGTGATCAGAGTTGTGACAGAACCCTGATCCAATAACGCGAACTATGCTATGTCGACCGTTGAGCCCGCTCACCTTAATCCAGGCGGTGGCTAATAGAATATTCAATTTCAAAAAGCTAGTGTGAGATAATAAATGCGACGTTATCTCGGCATTTGTGTTTGTTTTCGAGTCCGTGGATGAAGGTGAGCTCTTAGTTGTCGAGCTATTATTATTTACATCGGTAGCATAAAGCAGCGTATGGTGCTTCTGCTGACATTGACGGCACGTGTTTTTGCTTGAGCACGAATCGCGAGTGTGCCGTGTACTTAGACAATTGAAGCAGCACTAAAACTTTTTCGCGAGTTCACGCCGTTAAGCTATGCCTTTATAATGAAAGTCCGAACATGCGGACAAGAAGTGCGTCTTCTGACACATGGGACATTTGGACGAACTTGAGTTCGCTGCGTGACTTTGAACTGAGGAACTTTGTTTATTGCCCTTGGCCAAAAGCGATGCCGGGAGAATATTCTCGAGCGTGCGTATGCGAGAGATCAGAAATTTATCAAGCTGGTCGTATGTTGGATACTCCAACACATCGCCCAGTTGCAATTCCCAAGCCTTACGTGTGCTTTTAGCAAGTTTTTGAACGATCAGATACACGAGAATGTCGTCCCATGTGTCAACAGACTGACCGAGATTCCTTAATGATTGTATCGCTATATTCGCCTTATCGCGCAACGCGGTAAAACCCACTGCGGAATCAGAAGTCGCTTGGGGAAGCGTATGCAGAGCATGCACGTAATCATGTACCAAACGACGGCGATTATCATATCGCGATAACAATAAATTCCAGGCTATCTTGAAATTCGCTTCAGTTAATGCCAGATTGCGTATGACATCGCTGGCTTCACCCTTAACAACAAGAATGCAAGTATTGCAGACGATTAACGTCTAACAAATCGCGATTGTCAATAATAATTAATGCCGTAAATTAATCTCGAAACGCTTTCCACTCGCAAAACTCCTCTAAGAATTTAAGAAAACTTATACGTGGAAGGTGGAACGCGGAACGCGGCATTGCGTTGAAATGATACTGGCTTATGGGTGATGAATTTTGGGACGGCGGCTGCGACTCCAGCTTGCTCATCCACTCAGCCATGTAGTCAGACACTGCCAGGAAAGTCTCCTCACACTTGTTGAATCAATCCTCGGTGGTACCGGTCCGTCATGAGGAACTCGTTGGATGCGGCGGCCATGATCTGACCGTGAAGTCGATCAAATTTAGCGAGGTTGTCTTTTAGCTGCTGCAATCGGTGGCGGACTACTCCCAGTGTGAAATTCGCCTTTCCGATTTTTTTGAAGTTGTCAAGAGCTCGTTCGATCGCGTGCATCGTCACTTTCTGCTGTGACATCAGATCCTCCATCTTTCAAGTGTCCGTGCGTTCTGCGAATGGCACAATTGCACGCCTATCCGGCTCGAAGGACCAGAAATTATGTTGGCGCGTTTCCGAGCGTAACTCTATTCGCCAATTAGCGTAAGAGTGGGCTCTACTCTGACAAGGATAAGGCGTGCGGTAGAGAACGGACACTGAGTTGTTTAACACAAGTTTTAATAAAAGTCTTAATACAGGAGTTAACGATTTGAGATCGCCGCACCTTTACAGTTACAGGAGCGTGAGCAGATTTCAATAAACAGCGTGCACGTGACGCTAGAGTGTTCACCAGTCGCGATGTGAACGTGAATCGTGAATGTTCGTCGGTCACAAGACAGCGACGGTAATTAGGTATGAGCACATCTGGGGCGCTGGCAATTAGCGGGCGCACTGGTAGTGCTTACGATTAACTGGCGCACTTGTGCACGACACGCACAAGACGAATGTCCGCCGGTCGCGAGACGACGACGGCGTTGAATGAGCGCACGACGTTGCGGTAAGTAACGCGCACAGAGACGCGAATGTTCATCAATCGCGAGACAGCGACGGCGAAAAGAGCGAGTGTGCTAAGACGCAGTAATTAGGAGTTGCACGCTGACGTTGACGTTGACGCTGACGTTGACGTTGCGCGCTGACGGCGCGGTGATTAGCGGGCGCACGAACGGCGCAATAAATGAGCGGGCGCACTAAAGGCACGGTAAATGAGCGGGCGCACTACCGGCGCGGTGCAATGAGCGGGCGCACTACCGGCGCGGTGTAATAAGTGCACGACGGTGAGGATACACCGCGTGAAACGACATACTTATTGTAACTGCTTTTACGTTTACACGACGGCGTGAAGCGTCCGCGTGAAACGGAGTACTTAGTTTGACTACTGAGACCGGAGCGCTCGCAGTCCCGTTTCGCTAGTTTTCGGGCGCGCGCCACGTATCGACCAATATGCGTTGTAGTCCAGTCGGCAAGTACATTTGAAAATTGACTAATTAGGGCAAAACTGCAAAAAATTTTAATCTTTTTGTTTGGGTGTCAGTAATGACATATTAAGTTTCCGACCTTCCCCGTGGTGTGTTTCGGCCGCCATCTTGAAAGAAAGGGGCGAAAAATCAGTTTTACGCGAATATTTCGGTTTTCATTAGACTTAGGCTAAAATAGTTTAATACAATATTGCAGGGAATTAAATTTTCTACAAAAAAAGAAGTATAGGTTTTTTCCTGCGACCAGTAGTTTTGGCGCTAGAGCCGGGAAAAGTAGGATACTTTTTGTAACAAACGGTTTCAGTGACTATCTCGCCGTATCTCACTTCTCAGAGGCTGTAGTGTACTTTTGAACTCGTTTCCTCACCACCTTGCGGTAGAGTTAGTGGCGCGTTTTTTTTTATGTGGTGTCCCCTGTAGGCCTAATTTACTTGTCAGTAAGTTTATTATTAAGATTATGAGAAATTTTTACCAGGGTTGTCTTAATTATTTAATAATATAATTAAACTCGTGAAAGTGTCAACGATTTAAAACGGCGAATGCGAGTCAGGCACGGAACGTGGTGCGCAAATAAAAAAGAAAAAACCGTGTATTTAGATGTGATGAACGTTTCGGCTCTTCTTTCGAGTCATCTTCACCATTTATTGAGATAAGAAGATTCTATTCCTGCAGAGCTCGAGGCAGAAAGTTCCCTTCTTGAAGAGATGTCGTGACAAGCGAGTTGGTACGCACGGTTATAGTGGACATTTCCGCTGTAAAAAGGAAAAATATTTAGTCAATCGTTAAAACAGAAAAAAAAAGGAGAGAGCTCACCTCAAAGTCTGCAGCAGTCAGAGAAGTACAAAAATTAATTATTCAAATCTTGTTCTTTTTGATGTAAAGGGTTGGCAAATGTCATCTTCCGCAGCAGCTTCCTTTTTCTCAATATTATCTTCCTTCTCTGCTTCTTCTGGTTCTTCCTTGTTGTTCGAATCAATCTCATTGTCAGGATCGGTCAATGTCTCCTCAAAATGTTGAACAGTTACGTCGATTTCTTTATCGTCACAGTGATCTTTTATAATGTCGATGTTTGTGCATGCTTAACCTCGCCAGTTGAAACAAGTCACAGAGCACCGCATCCAGCTTTTCTGCAACAGCAATTCGCTTTGCAGCTTTTTGTGCATTTGCAGAAGATCTTCTTCAGAATATCCTGTGGAGCGGCTTCCTTCATTGAAGAAACTGGAAATAAACCATTTTTTGTATATTTTGTGACGTGACAAGTCGCGTCTCCTTCCCGGACGGGCTCGGCCGAGGGGAATTCGGGGATGCCTCCTCGTTAGAGCGAGAGGAGGGCGGTCGCGTATTAGTAATTGGTCTAATTAGTTGTTAAGTTTTTAAGGGATTGCCAGTGGTGGCCGAAGTCAACCTGTAACGGCCGGGAGCCGCAACGAGGAAGGGCAGAGGATTAAGGAGACGGCCAGGGGACATGGCTGGAAGTCGGATCGCCCGGACCTCCCCGCAAGTGCATGAGCGTCGCCGGCCGGAGTTCACTCCGCACTCGGTCGTAACAGCGGCAGTATAACGATCTGGAAGACCCCGGGACACCCCCGAGCGAAATGCCAGTCAGACCAGGGTGCCGAGGAGCGGCCCAGGGAAAGGCACAGCCCTGGGGCCGTCACCCCGAGGGGATGCCGGCGGACGGGGCCGAGGCCCGGCCAGCCTGACCCCGAACGCCGACTCGATCATCGCGGCCCGGACAGCCGGTTGAGTCGAAAAGCCCGCGCCGAATCGGAGGTAGTTGCAGCGGCGCCGCCGGAAGGGGAGGCGCGCGAGAAGCTGAGGCGCCGACGAGAGCGCCCTTGAATTGGAGTGGCGCCCCCGGAAGGAGCGGCGCACGTGCGGCCTAGGCGCAGGAAGCGCTAGGATCGGCAATCCGGTCGAGCGACACGCTACAGCGCAGGCGCGGGGAACCGGCGCGATCCCGGCAGGCTATCGTTTCCGACACTGTCGTGCCGGCTAAAGAACGGGAAGCATCACCCGGATCCCGAGCTGCCCGGACTACCGAAGAGACTACGACGAGATTGTAAGGTCACCACTCTGGCGTCCCCGCGTTAAGAAAAGAGGGTTCGCTCGAGGCACTGGCCCATGGCACGCATCGGTTACCTGAGCGCCGCAGGACTACCTGTGGACAGCGAGATCAGAGCGTGCGTGCGTTACCTTGCGCTCGCATTAAGATAGAGTCGGGTGGAAATTGTCCCAGGGCCTTGCCGAGAGTGAGCTCTCTAGTGCGTAGAGACCAAGCGTGCCCTCCCCGCGAACACCGCCACGGCCGACAATCGGGTGGCGTTGGGATATGTGAGTCGGATTAATCGGGTCGAATTGTGTAGCGTTTCGTTGCGTGAATGTAAGTAATCGTGTCGCGTTTCATGGTGTTCATATTCGTAATCGTGTCGCGTTTTATTGTGTTCGAGTTTATGTTCGTAATCGTGTCGCGTCTTGGTCATCTTATTGAGAGTGATGCCTTGCGTAGCGATAACGGGAGCGAGTTGTGCGGGTAACGGCGAGCCGCGAGTGGTCATGTAATTTGAAGGGCACTCGCCCTCGTATTGAGTAGCGTAGCCGGGCCCTCGAGGACGGCGAATTTTGTGTTTGGCGGGACGAAAGGATCGACGGGATCGGCGCGGGGCCGCGGAATCTCCGTGCTTGCGAGAGAATTCGGGATTCGCGTGGCAAGCCGCGGGATCGTCCGCGATACGAGTCCTTATTTCGTGTTCGGGGGCAATCGCCGGCCAGCGTGGTCGACACGGCGAGATCGCCCATAATTTTTGTGTCGTGCGGAATCGAGGTGGCCCGGGTGTGCGTTGAAGGAGCAACTGAAGGTGCGGCAAGTCGGTTCGTCAGCCGCGTGGCGTAAGTTCGTCGTGAGTCCGAAGCAAGGTACCGCGATACCTGAATTGTAATTTATGTTAAGCTTTCGTGTGTTCGTCTGCGTTTATTTGTTGCGTTGAGCTAATCTACAGTGTGAAAGATTCGACATTACCGCGTGCATTTATTGCGTTATTGCGGCATTCGTGCGTCAGCCTATCCGACATTTTTGCGGTAATACGAGAGACTCAGACCGATTATACCTATTGATATTATCTGACTAAATATATCCTATGTTATTATTATTTATTCTCTTGTGTGTGATTGATTGCGTGACGCCTCTCTCCGAATTCCCTGAAAAAGCCCTACTACGCTCTGAGGTATTGCCGGGAATATCGCGTTAGATATTATAGTGTACGGTGGTGCGATCCGTCGCACCTGGCGCCCAATCTTTTGGTGTCGAAATTAGTTGCGCGTGCTGCCAATCCACGATAGCCCTCCACCGGATTGCGAGACCGGGGGAAAAAGCGTCGCAATTTCCAGCCTCAATCTTGAGGATTTTTTTTAACTCCGCGCCACTGCTGAATCTGATGGTAGACTCTGAGGGAGTGTTGACGTGCACCTGCTTCAGTAGGTGGTTTAGACGCAATGTTGAACATTACTTTCGACGTAGATTTGGCGAAGCATGAAAATTGAAACTCATCCAGAAAACTATTGCTTTTTGCTCCGTATAAAGCGAGAATACATTTTTGTTCTGCTATGTCAATGAAATCTGGATGAGCATCCAGATCTCTAAAAATTTTTGAAATATTCTGCAAATTTTTATCTATTTGGAACAGTTTAATAAATTTTATTTTACCCTGCCTGAAAAATGTTGAAGTAGTATCACAACCAGTGAATGCGTAAAGAAACAGAATATGCTCAGCAATATCAGGATATTGGAAGGAAGTAGATGAATAAATCTTCTGCTGTTTTTCCCTCGCTCGGTTTCATGAAATAGATGTTAGATTCAGATGATCCTAAGGCTCTCAGTAACACTAAAAGATCAATATCTTTGCCAACTAGTATTACGGAATCGTAAATCTTCGATGCATCAATTGCAGTATTGACAATAAGAGTGTCAGCATCTTCAATAGCTTGCTTGATAATAAATCCTGCAGTATAAAGTTTTTTACCCAACATTGAGTATTAATCTATCATTATTTTTTTTATTCGATAGAAATTTTTCCTGGGGCATGGTAACTATTATAGATTCATTGAAAAGTACGCTCGCAGAAACATAATTGTCATAACTATATCTTTTAATTTATTTAAAATTTTGGATGTTCCTAGCTTTTAACAAGGAGTGTACTTATAGCACTGTCGAGTAAATAATACAAAGCCAGATGTGTGAAACGACAATGGTTTACTAGCACAATAACAACGTCATTTACCTGAGAAATGAGATACGGCGAGATAGAGTCGCTAAAACCGTTTGTACAAAAAGTATCCTACTCCTCCCGGCTTTAGCGCCAAAAATAATTGGTCGTAGGGAAAAAGACCTATACTTTCTTTTTTGTAGAGAATTTAATTCCTTGCAATATTGTATTAAACTATTTTAGCCTAAGTTTAATGGAAACCGAGATATTCGCAAAAAACTGATTTTTCACCTCTTTTTTCCAAGATGGCGGCCGAAGCACACCATGGGGGAGGTCGAAAACTTAATATGTCATTACTGACACTCAAACAAAAAGATTAAAATTTTTTTCTGCTTTGTCCTAATTAGTCGATTTATTTGTCATTTTTAATGACGTGCCGATTGGACTAATCAGGGAAGGCTCCTAGGGACTCTTAAGAGTCCCCGGTGGCCTCCCCCAACCCCTGAGGGGTGGAAATTGACCCTGCCCGCTATTATTACAGTCGAAATCAGAATGGAATTACATGATTCTTTAACTAAGTGTGCGTGTGGTGTATATGTGTATGTATCGTACTAAATTAAATTAAAACATAAAATTTATAATAAATAAAATTTATACTAACGGATGAGTTATGGAATACTAGGTTAATCTAAAGTGATTACTTCGGGATCAATTATCTCCTCGAGGGTGACGGTGAGTTCTCGGAATAAGTTGTACAGAAGGTTGATAGGAATTAGGTACGGAAATTCATGATCGGGAAAGTAAACGGAGATAGCGTGGTGGGGGTCTGCTGTCTGTGTGATGGATTGGAGTCCGACTAGGTCAAACTCGTAAGGACCAAGTGTAAAGCTATTAGGGGGAAGAAGATCTGTGAATTGGAGGAAATGAGCTGAGAGGTCCCTAGAAAAATGGTGGGGAGGAAGCTCTCGGGTGGACTTCTCGGGAATCGAGGGATATGTGTGGGACTGAGTTCTCGGAGGCTCCAAGGCCTCGCCCAGACGATCCCGGCTTCACGGAGCAGGAAAATGTGGTAGCTCTTCGATTGACTGTACGGTCGAGGTAACAGAGACCGCTGGAGAGGAAAGTTCTTCACGAGGAACCGGGGAATACGATCTCTCGTATACGGGACTTAGGTGGGAGGAAGGTGCAGGGGAGGGGAAGTCGGGTAATTCTCCGGGGCAACCGGAAAATAGAAGGGTTCAATCAGAGGGGAGGAATCAGGGGTGTCGGAAACCACGCGATAGGAAAAAGAGCGAGAAAGCGAGTTAAGAGGAGATTGAGGAGGTGGCGACGGCGGTTCCTCCGGCTGAGCGGGTGGAGACGGTGGACGGCGAGTCGCGGAGGACCGGCGTTGTCTTGTTCTTGACAGAGGAAGCCTAACGCTTGTTTTTCAAGCTTCCTTCGTGCCGGCTTGTTCCGTCGATTCCGATCATGTTTTGCAGCGTTTCGGGACTTCTTATGGGGGAACTTCGGTGGGACCACTACAAGTTAGCGGATTGTTAATAATTGAAGTCCGTTAACCGCGGGGAAGTCGACTCGGGCTTTGAGGATTAAAATTAAAGGGAGAAGATGTGCTGACCTTGCCAGCCGTGGTATCAAATAGAGATACGGGTCCGCTGACGCGTCAGTTAACCCGAAGTAATAGAGAAAAGAGAGTAAAGAGAAAACAAAAAGTGCAGACTAAATGACACCGATAACACGGTTGTAACAGGCAAATTTATTAAAAAATATGATTACACGATTAATCTTCAAAAAGACACCGATAATCTGCTTGTTACTTACAACCGTGTTATCGGTGTCACTTAGTCTGCACTTTTTGTTTTGGTTCCGTTCTTTTTTTCTTTAAACACAGCTTGTCATTCGCTGATTGTGTCGGTATTTTCAGTACGACTTTGACTGTTATACTGTCCGGGTGTGTTCTCGGATATGGCTTGCGACGTTTCTCTTTTCACGCTAATCTTTGTCTCGACGCACAAGATTTGTAAGCCTTTTTAATTTTATTTTAATCTATTTTTATTTTAACTCAATTGATTTTATCTTTTTGACTATCGTGAGCTTATTTTTGTAAAATAGAATCACAAACTTCAAATGACTATAACTGGCATATTTATTCATAAAAAAATCACAACATTTCGGTCCAGATTCGGACCCTCTTCAGGTGAACTCTTACAAAAGCATTCGACAGGAAATTCGTAACAATGTTCCCGCAAGTCAGAAACTGAAGACTAAGCAGAAAAATAATTTCGTTTTTGTATCGCGATCGCTTAAATCTTATAAATAACAAAGAAACTATAAAAGTAAAAAACATAAGCGACTTACATGCTTTGTGCGTTGTCAACAAAATATAATGATGTCAGTATTGGTAAAATATATTGTAAAAAAAAATAATACGACGTCAAATTAGTATAAAATTAAATGTGTATATAGAGCGTGTTACGAAGCACGTCCGCATATCACGACTGCTGAGAGCACAATGCGTAAGGACATAAAATATTTAAAACACGTGAAGGTTACATGCCTATTATGTTGTCATAAGTATGTATCTTTTTCATTTGTTCTGTTGACAATGTTTTACTTGGATCTTCGTGATATTTAGAATGCAAATAATATGCAACAACTGCATAAATATTAAGTGCCATTTTTTTTCGACGTTCTAATACTGATAGGAAATCCCAGAATTTCTGTGGAAGATAAATAGTTAACCAAAAATGTGCTACTTCTGCAAGCAATAATTCATACTTTTGTGCAACGTTTATTAAATTACATATTGGTTCGAAAAGCTCAATATTATCTTTTACTGCATCTATAAATTCATCGTCAAATATCATTGCTTTAATTGCAATTTTCATTGTTTTAAATTTACCATCGTCAACTATTAGTCTCTGTGACGATACGCGTATTATACTAGTAGAGTTCCTATAATAAGAGTTAAGCCAATGTGGTGACGATTTTTTATTGGTCCCGTCATATGTTTCAGCCAAGTTAGTGAGAGTGAGACAAGCTGTAAGTGGGAGTGAGACAAAGCTATCATGGTCGCCATATGCTTCAGCCAAGAAGTTAGTGGGAGTGAGACAAAGCTATAACATTTGGCTGTACATGGCGGCGGTTTGTCCTAACTCTTATTATAGGAACTCTAGTCACTAACGCTACGGCCTTGACGGCCGCCTAGCACATGTTCAGCGTGCGCTCCTGTGCCCGAGAGGTGGGGCAGCTCCTACCGCTCTCACTCGGAGTATAAATAGGGGACTCGAGCCGGCTCGAGTCACCAGTCCTGTCCAGCTCCTGCTCCCGACACGACCACTCTCCGAAACCGCTTCACTAGGTTGGGTGCCCCCAACCTCTTTCTCCGTACAAGGAACGGGCGCCCCCGTTCTTACCTGGGTGCCCCCGGTGTACGGGCCGCTCAATCGGGCGCCCCCGATTGAGCTCCTGACCACCTGAGCGTCCGTATAAGGCAACCGTGCCTCCGCGAATCCGTCCGCGTAATCGTGACTGTCCACCTAGCAGTAAGTTCTTATCCGCGAATCCGTCCGCGTAATCATGACTGTCCGCCTAGCAGTAAGTTCTTGTCCGCGAATCCGTCTGCACTAGCTATAAGCCAAGCGTCTAATCGCGCCTTCGCATTCACGACCGTGCTGAAACGCGAACTCATCCAGCCGCGCGCGTTAACACCCACATACACATACACGGCGGCTCAGCGGAGCAACACACACACACACACACACACCAACACACACTCCCTTCATCCCCCCCGCAGGTCGCACCGCGCGTTCGAGCCCGAGATTCGACCCCGCACTCGGCCGCACCGGCCACCGGAGATCTTGGACTTCCCGGGAGATGCCCTGGCGCCATGCCAGAGGCGAGGGCAGCGTGAACGGCCCAAGGAGGGGCCCAAGCCTTGTAGCCGCTACCCCGAAGAACTGCCGGCGCAGTGGCCATGGCCCGGCCAGCCTGGTCCACGTGACGCCGACGATAATCGTGGCCCAAACAGCCAGATTATTTTGAAGAGGCCGCACCGAGACGGAGGAAGTACACGCAGCGCCGCACGAGAGTAAAGGCACTGGTTACAGGGGACGGCGTCCGGATTGGAGGGCGCGCGGACAGCGCGCTAAGGCGCAGGCGCGGGGAGCTGGCGCGATCCCAGCAGGCTCTCGGCTATACACTGTCGTGCCAACCAGCGTAGGGAACGCATCCCTTATGAAAATGTGCCCTTGAGTGCTCAATGGCGGTCAGTGGGAATGTATGGTTGCCCTACAGTTGCAATGCGAATTATATGGAAAAGTTAATGGAAAATATTGAGTGGC
>NW_020225197.1:55987-73270 GCF_003070985.1 Temnothorax curvispinosus | reverse complement strand
GGAAAAGTTAATGGAAAATATTGAGTGGCAATAAGATGAATGGAAACACAATGGCAAGATTCGAATGACAACCTTTTCCATACAGGCGTAATGGAAACCCAATGACTCATAAAGGATAAAATTTGTATGAAATTTTTCTACCTTTAGCCAATTTGTTCAGTGTGAATTGTAATGGAAATTCGTCAATGGTAAATGTGGCGGTTCGCGCCACCAGTGGTACATGCATCATCATCACGCCCGCGCGGTAACTGTATTACCGGCAGTTCGCATCGACGGCGCTAGGCGTCGCATTGTTCATGCATTCTCTCAAATTCAAGGTTCGGCACGGACTGGTATATGTATGAGACCCCCTACGGGACACCGAGGCAGATATTTTCAGGCGCTAGTCGCCTAAGGCAAGAGCTCCTATTAGATTGTCCGTTGAACCAAAGGCAATGGGAAATGAAGGCATTTATATTAAAGACAAAATAGTACCATTTATTAAAATGCCATATAATTCTTATTGTTTCAGACGCAATGGAAATAAAGGCATTTTTGCCAAAGATAAAAATTTTCACACAATGTACCTTCGCGGTAATTCGTCGTTGCGTTATTCACTTCGTTAATGAGTCGTATTGCGACATTTTTTAAGTTCCCGCGAAAATCGCCGGATTATTCCCTATGCTTTGTCTTTATTTCTTTTTTTGTTAAATATATTTTCTATTGTTAACCTACTCTGATTTATTTCTTGTGTGTGATTGCGCTGTGCTCCCTTTCCTCCTCTCCGAGATCAAAAACAGCGATCGCCTGTAGGATTCACACCTGAGATACTTTACATTTCGGCTTTAGCGGGAGATTTTGAGTAACGTGGTGCGCGTATTCGCACCTGGCGCCCATCGAGCTTTCGGATAATGGTCGAGCTACTGTCCGGTAGGAATTGAGATTTAGTAAGGATAAATTTAGTAAGAGTTTTGTGATAATTTGCGGCGGCGCCCCTTCGGCTGGCGAGACCGAGGGAATAATCGTCGCGTATATCTACAGGTATCGCGTATATACAGTAATGCCGGATTCGCGAGCGGAGCGCGAGACGCAGAGATGGTGGGAGCGCGAGCGCGGCGAGATGCGAGCGGCGATCGGCGAATGGGCGCGCTCGCTGAATACGGTGCGGTGCTACGGCGCGGTTTGATACCGAGGTGCGGATTCGTGCGCGGTGGCGTCGCGACGCGGGTCGCGGCGTTTATGCCGTTGCGTGGCGTTTTCGCCGGTGTGGCGGAAAAGGATCGACAGTCTCGGGCGGCTGAGACACTCAACGGGTATAAGGACTGACTCCCTAAGCGTCTGGATCCTGCCGGCCAGAGAATTCGTACGCGGCCGAGACCCTCGGCGAGGGTGACCCCTCATTTTATCTCAGCCCAAAACATCTCAGCAAAAATATCTCGTCTATAATATCTCAGTCCAAAATGTCTCAATCCAAAAATATCTCAGTCCAAAATGTCTCAGTCCAAAAATATCTCAATCAGTCCAAAAATATCTCAGGCAATAATGTATCGAACAAAAATATCTCAAGTAAAATAATATTGGTGGGATGAAACGTCTGCTGGATTCATTAACGTTCTAAATCGTCGATTTAAATGATGCGGGTACATGTTTCTAGTATTGGCTTATATTAAGAGATGGCATTAGTTTAATCTGTATAAATGATGGCGTTCAGGTGATTCGTGTGGTTCGTGTATTATTGGCTCGTTTAGTACGTTAAGGCTCTTTAAGGGGAGGCCGAACTTCCTCGACGTCGGTAATGTCAACTCTGTCAACTAAAGCAAAGGCCGAATTGATATTGGAGACCTCGCGTGGTGACAACGCGAAACTCCGGTTTCAGTGTTACCAACGTTGAAAAACTAATTTCAGGTTCTATGTAGTGGTGTATGTCCGTACACGTACACACCACTGAATTGCTCACACGAACGCACGGTAGAGAGACATATGCTATAGACGCCGCGCGTCGTTGCCGCGTCTATGGATTCTTTAGCAATACGGCCTGAACCTGAAAATGCTTTCTGGCCGTCCGTAGCAGAAGGCAGTAACGTATCAAGGCTAATAAGCACCCGCTTTTTATAAATTACATATATTCTTATGCACACATGTGCGTATATTTATATAATATGTATCTAATTATTATGTGTATGTTTATAATTGTCTGATGACAAATTAGTCTAGTCAAAATACGGAAATAAGGGAGGGTACCTAGAAAAATTGCAACACAAGGTTTTATTACGTCACTGTGTTCAGAAAAATATACTGAACAACATATTCAAATTTCGCCATTTTCCGCTATCCCTAAGTATGTTTTTTATTAATAATTTATAAACAAATTCATTTTTCTCTACAAATACGATGAATTTTGAATTTTTTGTAGAGATCAAAGGTATAGAACAGACAAATATCTACAAAAAATGTTCTTATGAATTTTTTGAAATATCTCATCAATATGATCATCGTATTTGTAGAGAAAAACGAATTTGTTTATAAATTGTTAATAAAAAACATGCTTAGGGATAGCGGAAAATGGCGGAATTTGAATATGTGATTCAGTATATTTTTCTGAACACAATGACGTAATAAAACCTTGTGTTGCAATTTTTTCTAGGTCTAATCGTATTTTGACTGGACTAGTATGCTGCACAGCGCTTAACATGGGAACACTGGCATTTTTGCTGTTGGAGTTTCGCATACAATTTGGTACAAGTATATATAACTTGACAATTCCCCGTTTGGCAATTTTAATTTTATTAACAAGGATCCGGTAGCATCTATTGAAAGATAATTTGAATATTGCATGTAAGTTGCTATTTGTTCTAAAGTCCAATAATGGACGAAAAACGGATCTAATAAAATAGAATATTTAATATCTTGTCTCTCTTGTTTAGCTTTTCGCAATGCTTTGGAAACCTCTACTTTCCTCCGTCCCTTAAGCTGACGTTTTTTATTATGCCTTACACAGATTCATCAAAATTACTTATCTTACATTCCATAACAACATCGACGTTAGGCGGAGGTTTGTTAACAACATGACCTAGAAAGGTACAATTGCATTTCTTACATGACCCTCCAACGGTTAAATACATGCCGGTTTCTGAAAATTTAGAATTTTTAAAAACCAACGCGCACGGTAGTTTTGTCGCTTTATAAACAGTTGCATATATTTTATCTGTCCAAATTTTACGCCGTAATGTACAATAATTACGAGAATGCTGTTTCTTATCAAAATATACCACGTCTTCAGGAGACATGCCGATCAATTTTTATATGAAAGTATTACATTAAATTCAAGAGTTGTATCTTGCGTAGAAGTATTGATACAAGACGTAGTGCTTGATAATGTAAAATCTGAAGGATTAATATTGTGAAATTGTAATATTTTATCAAGAATTCCATATCGGTTTTCTTTTAACATAATATAAATATATTTTAGTTTAATACTATTATTTAGTCTTGTACTTATAATTTCATATATCTCATTACTGGGTACAACTGGTTTCCCATTATGTTCATCCACCAGATTTCTATAATCTGGTGATAGAATAATATTCGACAAAGGCTTGATATGTTTGGCCATTTTAATATAACGGGATACGCTAGAATAAGAATGTCACTGATATAATAAATATACTCGAATGGATTTGTTACTTTCTTTAATAATTCGTGACAATAGAATAATCACGGAGTGATAAAAGAAATAATCACGGAATCTTACCTTGCTCGTGTGTGAAAGAAACACTCAAAAACACGTTTAATAGAGGAGATTCTACCTTGCGACAATCTACAAAAAATTTTCCTCCTCGTTGATGCTCTCTCCCCCGTTCGCGCGTCTTCTCGTTCGCGTTCTCTCTCTCCCCCGTCCGCGCACGTCTTCTCGCTCCCACCCATTATAGTTAGATCATTTTTATATTATTTTAAGTGATTTATTCATTGAAAATAAGAGAAAGAATATTTAATAATTTATATGAGACAGATGAGAAAACGGGACTAGGCAGTCAGAAAATCGATTTTTTTATTGCATGTTTCGAAAGTACTATCCTTCCCAAGTAAAATGCCGTTTGGTTCATGTTAAAATTCGCAAAATTAAGGATTTGACAGCCAAAAAAGTCGAGCGCTAGCGTGCGCGGCAAACGAAACTTTAAACGCGTTTTTCTCGAAATCTTTTTTTCTCTTCGTTTTGCAGTAATTGCAAAAAGACGGAGGTTCAAATCGATTTAAAAAAAATTGAGCATATGTAAAACATGTCTAATTAAGGCCTGAACCTACGCATAAGTCTGTAAAAACTTCTGTTTTGACAAAAAAAATAAAATAGCTCCTTTTTTTCAATGAAAAATCACGTTTTTTTTACATTTGCAGCTGCCATTTCTTTAATTTTGATTTTTTTTAATAGGTTGAGTGCAGAATGGGGTCCTATAGAGTGCCAAATTTTCCAGGAAAAATGTACAATTCAATTTTTATGACCAGGATCACTGCAAAACCACAACGGCACCAAAAAAACCGCCTATGTATCAGAAGACTATAGCGCCGTCATATATATATATATATATATAATTTAAAAAAAATTTTTTCTTTACTGTTTCTGGTACTAGTAAACATTACCTAAAAGTACTAGTCACAATTTGTATTCATTTCCTTGTAATTATTTCTCAAAAAAGGTTAGATTTTTACCAAATCTGACTGCCTAGTCCCCTTAATGATCGCGCGACGACTGCGGCACGCGCATTCTTATCGAGAGTTACTGCTCTGTAATTATAAACCGCTGGCGGTGGACAAGGGAACGGTAGACAGAAGGAAAGATAATTTTAGATACAGTAATATGCATTTTAATATACATTTATTTCTCATGTAATGCATCGTGTATAATATTATCTGCAGCATACGCCAACAGTTCACAATCAATAATTGAATTTTTATCATAAAATTCATGCAAAATTCTAACTGCATTACATTTATCGGTGATACAATTTTGGCGTAAAATGGTTACAAATTGTTTAAATTTTTCACTTACGCCATGAACAATTTTGGCATAGTTGAAAATACACATTCTCGACGCAATGTTCTAGTTCGAACAAGAAGAGTACGGTTGACGGTTTCATGTACAAGCTGGTGGCGTACGATGTCAATTTTACAATATCTGCGTCACGTATTTTAACGAGTTCCAGATCTCGAAACGCTAGCGATGATGGCGCTGGTGACTGCACGAATCGCTGAATATCTGCACGTTTTTCGATGAATGTCACCCACGTTGCATGAGGCAGAATTATCCGATTGCCTCGGTTATCACCAATAAGTATATCTACAGAGGACATAGATCCCGCGTTGATTCCAACATTCAAAAATTTATACGCTGTCGATGTCAAGGCAAATCTCCTTTCCAAAATACGTGGCGTATAACGGGGTTTATCAAAACTGAAAAAAATACAATTATGTTTATAAAAGTTTTTTGCACAAATATATACGAAAATTAACGGTACTTAATCATTGTGCTGTTTATCGTACGTTTCATCCTGAATCGGAACGTAGTAGTTCGCACCGTGAGTGTTTATCGTAACTGGAGGGAGCCCAGTCAGAAATGATTAGTTGATTCGACGTTGAATCAATGTCGAAAACCGAATGTCGAATCAACGTCGTAATTCTGGTCGATTCGACGTCGAAAGCGTATAAAATATCACCGACTATTCAACTTATCGTTTCAACGTCGTTTCAACGTCGAAGGTTGAAATTCGATTGAAATATAGTATATTATATATTTTATATCCCTTACAAAAAAGTATTACTGACCAAATACTTAAAATCTCAATGATTTAATACTGTCAATATTTATTTGGGAAATACTGGAAAAATACTGGTAGTGATAAATATTATAGGTAGTGATTAATACTACACAGAACTACTGGTGCTTAGTATTGAATTACTCACCAATATTTCGATTTCCAATATTTACCCGGCATAAAAAAAAAATTATTTTTTTTTTCGAAATTTTATTACTATTTTATAACTAAATTTGTTTCTTAAGATGCAATTTATAATTATAAATATTTTCTCGTATTTAAAAAACACTTACCTTGGTGGGATCGAACTCGGGACCTCTGGCTCGTGAGCACACTGCCTTACGTGGTAGACTACTTCTTAATTTGATGTAAGTGTTATATATAGTCTACATGTGTCATAACCAGCGCAAATATATAATTTTTCAAAAATCATCTTAAGAAACAAATTCAGTTTAAAAAAAGTAATAAAATTTTGAATTGAATATTAAAATGATATCCTCAGTACTATTTCAAAACTTGTACACTTTTATCACGACGAATTAGTACAGACCTTCATATAAAATGTATTTGTGCCTTACTTTTATCTCTTTTTCTTAATATCAGGAATTACCCATTATAATGTTTCTATACAAATTGTAGTACTGGTCAGTGATTAATTTCACATGGAATATTCAGTTCAGTACTTGAGTATTAATATTAAAATACTGGCCAGTGATTTATTACACATGGAATCCTTGGTTCAGTACTTCAGTACTAACATTGAAATACTCATCAGTAATTCAACAAGTATTTATTACACAAGTATTTTTCACCTAGTATTAAATGCTTTCTCATTAGAAATTTAATACTAAGTATTCAATACTCGTCCTGTACTAAATACTACTTTCATAAATTACTGACCAGTAATAAAATACTATGCAATATTTGGATCACAGTGATTCAAGTACTAATAAATACTTAATTTTAGTATTATTAATACACAAAATAAGTATTTATTACTAACCAGCTAGTAATACTTTTTTGTAAGGGTATTTTTTTATATATGCAGTGTTTGTCTGGATAGGTCCTAAATATAAAATTTATATATATTATTTATACATATGTGATTGATCGCGCAATTACGCCATTTCTTAAACGTCCATAAAATTATTTTGTACAATTTACATAAACAATGTCGTAATATTTTTTAGGATTAAAATCTAAATTGATCGAATTTTATAAGTGCGCACTCAAAACAGCGCTATTAATCGCTTTGACGTTGAATCAACCTTGAATCGACACTGGACATGATCGATATTGCAGGAATATCGACTTTCTTATCGACTCAACCAGCTGTCAACCATATCGACGTTGAATTAACCTTGAATCAAGGTTACATTTCTGACTGGGAGAGGTTTATTGGCGCACAGTACAATTGCGTTGCAATTGCACACAGTGCTATTGGACACATAAATTTGCGTACCGTTCGATTAGACACGTTTCAATTGCGCACAGTTCGTTTGGACACCGTTGCTTTTGCGGACACAACACATATTATTAACTTATTTAAATAAATAAACGTATGTTGCATTGGACACAGTTCTTTTGCGTACTGTTCAATCGCGCACCGTTCAATCGCGCACGTAAACCTCGCTTTGTAACTTATAATTTATAAATTGAGGCTTACGTGCATGGAGGGGGGTGCAGAGGGGGCTAAGCCACACTCTCTCACCCATGTACTTTGATATGTTATATAAGATATGTTCATCATTGAAAGCTAATTGTAAGTGATATGCATTATAAGTATACATACGGTGCGCGATTGAACGGTGCGCGATTAAACGGTGCGCGAAAGAATTGTGTCCAATGCAACATACGTTTATTTATTTAAATAAGTTAATAATATGTGTTGTGTCCAAAAGCAACGGTGTCCAATTGAACTGTGCGCCATTGAAATGTGTTCAAACGAACTGTGCGCAATTGAAACGTGTCTAATCGAACGGTGCGCGACGTTATGTGTCCAATAGCACTGTGTGCAATTGCAACGTGCGCAATTGTACTGTGCGCCAGTGAAAGCTTCTCTCTCCCGGCAGCCACCATGGGGCTCCTGCTGAAGGCGATCCTCAACAGGCAACTCCTCGAACAGCGAGACCTTGCCGACCACTTCTTCAACGGGAACCAGCCCGCCCTGCAGATCTGTACGAGCTCCCGCTGTTTCGTCCTGCCCGCCGAGATCGTCTCCGCAACCGTCAGGACGTCGTCCATATAGGTGTCCTCACAGTGCCAGACTAAAGTCAAGCTCAACAGGGTCTTCTTTCCCCGCTAATTTTTCCAAGCCCGTTCCCTTGGCAGTGGTTTCGCTAGATAGTAGATAGGGACAGTGGGAATCTCGTTAATCCATTCATGCGCGTCACTAATTAGATGACGAGGCATTTGACTATTTAGAGAGTCATAGTTACAACCGCACCGGGGGGTCTGGGGGGGCGGTTAGCCCCCCCCAGAGTCCACCCCGTGGTCGGAGTGCGACTGAACGTTATCAGTACTTCCCTGCACAGCAGTAACGGAATCCGCCACCGTGGATTTGCCCATTACAGAGATACATACCCTTCGGATTACATACTCCCGCTATAGGCGACACCTCTGGCCACTGGCAGACACGGTTTCCCGTAACGCACATATGACTCACATTGTACCTGAGCTGTTCCCCAGGTAGCAGGAATAAATCCTGCAGCGAGCATGACCTACTCGGATTAGATCAGCTCAACTGACAGGACCGGAGTGCCAAGGCACCCCACTAACAGGTAATGCGCAACATGAGCTTCATAGCGCTGACCCACACTAGGCCCTCTATGCCGCTCACTCGGCTATGCGAAACCTCTGCCCCTACGAGTCCGACACCATCTGGTAGGGCACCGGTAGCCTCCCGGCGGGGCTCCCTACCCCCGTAGTACTCGTGTCGAGCGATCTTAGCTCACGTTTGACGAGTCGCCGTCGCTAGTGCCATGCCACCAACTACCACGTAATCGCACGAGTCACCCCGTACTGTTAACGCGTCGCTCATCGGTTGCCCGGGGATCCGGGATTCAGCAGCAGTCGACGCGCCTTAGGAATATACGGCACGTGGTGCGCCATATACCCCGCTCGTATTGGGCACCTCCCACGCACGAGCACGCCGCGCTCGCCTCGCGAAACGCTACCCTGTTTAGTACTACCGGCTGCATCCGTTACCCAGCTGATAGGACCTGGGATTGGGCAGCAGCCCAGCAGTTTTATGGGTAAAGGGCACAGGGTGCACCGTTTACCAGCGCTTGCTTGAATTTCTTCATGACATTCAGAGCACTGGGCAGAAATAAGGCGCACGACTTAGCGTCCGTCGGGCCTTCGCGAATGCATACGAACGTAATGCGCCTCGCACTGTTGTTCTTTCTTGGAGAGGGCGAGGGGCATCGAAGGAAGCTCCTCCTGCTCCCAGACCTGCCGCACTATTCGCGAAAGGTCGTCCGCAATCCGGCACTGATAAGTCTAAGCGCGACTCCCGGGAGTTGTTTCACCGATCGGTCCCGAGAGAATCCAGCCGAGCACGGTTTCCTGCTCCACGGGCTCGCGACGGTTTCCCTTGCGTACCCTCTGAACGAAGGATTTTCGCGTACACATCTGCGCTAAACAACAGGTCCACGGGATCAGCGAAACTATAGTCGGGGTCCGCGAGCTCCAGACCCCGAAGATGCGACCAAGCTTTCGCGCCGACCTCGAATCCGCCCGTATAGGAGGTGAGACTCGGAAGCACGAGCGCGGAGACTGATAGCAATAACTCTCCGATTCGCGGCGAAATCGAAAGAGCGACGCGATCTTGGGCGACGGTCTTCTTACCGCCGATCCCGAAGACGGACACGGACATCGATGATCGTAGCACTCTGAGTCTTTGAGCGCGTGGCGCTCCAAGATTAGCGACGACTCGGAACCCTGGTCAATGAGCGCGCGCGCGATGTAACCGTGTCGGTCGGCCACATGAACCCTAGCGGTGGCAAGGAGTACAGTCACCGATTTCTCTATTGAAGACGATCGCGTAACGTGCGATGTCGTCGCGGTTTCGGCCTCGCGGCATGCGTCGTGAATCGACGTGTGATGGCTCACACCGAACGCCGAGCAAGTCTTCTTCGACGCACAGTCACTAACCTTGTGCAGCCCTAACCAGTTGAGGCAGAGGCTTTTCTCGTTGATCAGCTTCTTCTGCTCCAAAGCTATCTTCTCCTTGTAGCCCTCGCAGAACATCAGGATGTGATCCTTCTGGCAAAAGAAACAGCGGCCACGCGAGTTCTCCACCTTGCCTTCCTGCTTTCGTGTGAGGTGCCTGCGCGTCGATTTCGCGGTTGCATTAGTCGGCTTACTAGCCCCCCGTTGACCTTTACCGGGAGCATCGGCTTCAAGGTGTGCAACCGCCGGTCGAAGAAACGTTCGAGCTCAGCGTAGGACGGAAGCTCGGTAGAGTCACTAATTGAAGACTCCCATTTCCGACGCGACCGCGATTCAAGCAATTCGACCGATAGGTGCACGAATAAGTCCTCACTACGTTCAATGGGCCGCCCGATGCCGGTCAACGAGCTGACCGTCGCCTTTACGCCATGAAAGATTTTACGGAGCTCGACCGCTGATTCGCTCTTCATCTTCTAGAGTGAAATAAAATTCGCAATGTACGCGCGTGTTAAAAGGCGTTTATTCTCATAATACGCATTTAATATTTTCCACGCGCGCTTGTAATTCTCTGCCGTGGTCGGAAGTTTACGAATAAGTAACTCGGCCTCACTTTTAAGACTTGTCTTCAAATAATGCATCTTTTTCACTTGCGTCGTGGACGAGTCTCGTCCGATGATTGACTGAAAAAGGTCGCGGAATGACGAGCAGTCCTCGTACTTCCCTGAGAAGTGAGGCAGCTGGATTCTCGGCAACGTGATGCAAGGGGTCGACGGCACCGCCTCCGAATTCTCGGCCTTAGCTGCGGCACCTTCCTTCGTTTTCACTGCCCGGATGACGTCCAGAAACATGCCTTTCTGCGTCAAGAGGGTCTCTTCTGCCAAAGTCAGGAGGTCTTGCTTTCGGTAGTCGGTGGCGGCGAGGGCCTCTTAAGGCATCGAGAGCAGCTTGCCATGCTGCTCCTCGAACTTGCTCCAGTTCGCCATCACAGCTTGGAGACGAGCATCCACCAGTCCCATTGTGAGCTTAGTGCTAGGCTAGCACGCTTAGGAGGTTTCTAGGCAAGGGATTCTTCTGACGGGCTGCCACTCCGTCGAGGAGGAGAGAAAAGCGATACAATTTTATTTATTTTGGTTCTACCAGAACTAGATTCGAACCTGAGATCTTTGGTTTAGCAGACCAGTGCGCTGTCTGCTACGCCACGCTTGCTCTCACCTCCGACTTTTTCAGGTTCTCATAGGCGTGCGCAATGCGAACGTGTAGTTCGTTCTGCGAACGGATAAGCCCCTCCATCTCAGGATTGCTCATCTTCGACCTTCAGGCGGTCACTCGTAGCGCGAGAAGCTCATCTTTGTCCCCACTTACTCACTCCGCGGATGCCGATCGCTCGGGATTTGGCTCGAAGGATAAAAAAATGTGCGCGAACGGAGAAAGGAATCGGAGCAGAGGCGCGTGCGAAGGGCTTAATGCATTTATTGTCTTTAGTTTGTAGTATTTACACTGTCTTTTAATATACTTCGCTATTTACAAATATTTACAGAGACCGCGAGTCACAAATTTAAGTACTTCGCTGAAACAATCCCTATTTCGCAAGCCACGGGTCGCACCGTCGGAGACTTTACGCGAACCACGAAGGTCCTTCTCTAATCGTTCAATATACAAGATATCGCTTTCTGCTTGATTTAAGAATACTGCCGGATTAGAATCGAGTGCGGCGTCGCGCGCGGAGGTCCGGGATTTTATACTAGCGCGTCACGTAAACTCCGGATCCCCGGAAACGAGCCAAAAATTGGTTGTGCCAATTGGCTCCCGACCTACCGAAATTTCGTTTGATTTGAATTCGGCTGATTTCGGGGTTGACAATCGATCAGCTGTTTTCGCTGAAGTCTTTCGCTCCGTCCCGGGTGTTTACTTCGCGTACCGAGGCCCCGAGACAAAGGGAGAGAGCCAGCACACGCAGAAAAAGGGAGACAGTTTTTCTGCCTCTCGAAGTTTCCGAGAATAACGCCAGTTATTTCCAAAATAATTCTAAGTTTAGATTTATCATTTTATACGCGATTAATCACGCGCTTGTTTGCGAAGGCTCGCTTTGGAAAATGTACGTCCAAGCAGACAATTCATACATTTATATAATTTAAAATACAATATCAATGATGTATGTTTGACATAAAAGAAGTTTTAGAAATATCTGAACTTTTTTATTTATATTTACAGCAAAAATGTCGATTCTTCATAAGGAATAATGTTAATTTTATCAACTTTAAACTTAAATAACTCTTAAATCATTTAGTAAATGACGAACAACTCAAAATTTTTTTATGTTGGAAAGATTATCGTTAACAGTTTGAGTATGTTTTTCGTTTGACCTTGACCTTGCGGCCGTCCACCGCAACCGAGACGTTGGAGCTGGCATACATCACCGGGGCACGCACCGTACCCGTGGTGTGCGTTGTGAGCATGGAGGAGGATCGGCGCGAGGGCAGCAGGCCTGTCTTTGTGGCCAACAATCGACGGCATTGCGCAAGGAGAAGCCTTATGGAGGCCAACCTCAGCTGCTTAGAGCGGTACTTGGAGGGAGCCCTTACCCATCCGGCAGTAAGCGTGGAAGAGGTACGAGCCGCGCGAACCGAAACCGAGAGGATTATGTGCCAGATAGGCGCGAATGAGATGGAGCAGGAGCATGAGGTGTACTTGGCGCGTGAGATGCCCGTACAGATAACCGAAGAGGGCGAGCCCCTTGCGAAAGTGACAATGATGACCACGGTGGACTGGCAAGACGAGAGGCCAGAAGAAGGGGCGAGACAACCACCCTTTCAAGTCACCCTGACATACCGAAGGGGCACATTGAAATCACGAGTGATGGTTTTCGAGGAAGAAGACGACCCACCGGACGTGCCGACACAGGAGGCAACGGATCCCGTACCCAGGACAGAAAAAATCACGAGGGCAAGTACACCGCTACCCTCAACCTCAGCGACAGTCGAAGTGCCAACACGGTTGGAGCAGACGGTGATTTCAGCCCCAACAGGGGTCACCTGCTTAAAAAACATACCGAACAAGGAGAGCCCGGCGACCATCACGCTGGACGAAACCCCGGTGCAAGACAAAGACAAGGGAGTGAGTGGCATCAAAATAGAGAACATCTCCGACGCGGAGGTCAAAACAACCCAACAACCGGGGGTCGACTTGGATGCATGGCGAGCCGTCATGTACCCGGCGGAGAGGAAGACGGCTAAATACGCCCGACAACGCAATCAAGCGTTGTACGAGGCGGAGGAAGAGGAGAAAAGACACCGACGTTCCAAGACAAAAAGGGAGAAGCGCCGAAGGGAGCGCCAAGCCAAGCGAGAGTAGACTTGGCACGAGACCAGACTCCATGAGCCGACGGGGAGGATACAGCCGCAACCTTCCGCGCAGCCACGCCGAATACCCTACCGTGCAGATCACGGTGGACCCACGGGTCATGGTGGAGAGGATCCCGGAGACGAAGGCGACCAGGCCAGCCGAGAGCGAGAGACCCGGCAGTCCGAGCAGCGAATCCGAGAACGAAACCGCCGAATAAGTGACCGGAGGTAACGACCGGCGGAAGTAATGACCGCGAGATAGAGACATTTTAAGTTGTGGAAATTTTATTTAATTTAAAGACACCGCGGTCGACTGTAGGAATAAGTTTCATTTAAGAAATAAAGATATCAAAAATAATTGGTGATGGGCTTATTTGCGTTGTGACGTTGCAGTTTCGCTGCAGCGTTGCCTGCCGCCGTCGCGGGTTTCGCAACCTTTTTTGCGCCCGAGGACGGTTCAATGAATCGATGCGAGATCTCCAGAGGCATATTAAATTTGCGTACATTATTCTGATCCCTTTATTTTTATTTCTGTATCATTGCGTGGCGCCTCACCGAGCCGAGCCCGGAGTTCCTGAGGAGAAGCAGAGGATCGCGGAAAACGGAGTCGCCGGAAGGGACAGAGGCGAGAAACCGAACGACGAACGGCGGATTTCAGCGATGCTTGCGGGCCGCCAAGAGCAAGGAAGCGCAAAAGGACGCAGCGGCGGGCGGATCCGTAATGGCAGGGCCCCGGGACGCCGGGGCAAAATCAGCTCACCTGCCCTCCTCTCATTACTGACAGGATCCCGGGATGGACGGCCGCCATTCCGGGACTGAAAAAGAGGAACACGGAGGCAATCACTTCCCGTCCGCTGCTGGGAAGGATCCCGGAAAAATCGCCGCGCGCGCCGGCGAGGGGCCAGTACACGCCCTGCGAAAAGCCGTAATTAACGGCCCTGTGCGAGGATACACCGCGAGCCTACGAGCTCGCCCCTCATTGGACCGCGCTATAGCGTCGCGGGGCTGCGTACGCCCGGGGTGAGGTGCGCTATCGATTCCGCCATCGAGCGAAATTTTGGGAGCATTCTTGAATCGTTTTCGATAGCCGACACACGTAAAACGTTGAGATCGCTGTGCTCTGCCTTTCGTACTTGAGTCGCATTTCGGAGCGTTGTAAAACTCCTGGCAGCTACCTTTCGACCCTTGGGACGACGGCGAGGACCCTCAGGAGGGAGTCGACCTACGGTAAGGTTGCCTCGCGTAACAATTATCATGTAAAGCCACGACACCGCTCCCCGGGTCGCGCTCTCGCTCGGGAATATTCGCGATAATTTGCGTATTCGCCGACAAGGCGTATTTGGCGATCGACAGCGAAAGCGAGGGGCACCGGAATGGTTTCGTGGCCGTGGGATCGCGGCCGAAATCTACAAACTCCTGAAGATCGCGGTAGGCGCGTCAATGACGACGTTCGATATCGCGAGTACGCCATTTCTCACGCCCTTCGCGTTCACGACCGCGCGTCTCGTTGTGCCCGGCCGAGTATTAATCGCGTAATAGTATTAATTGCGTCAGACGGTTATTCGCGCTGGTTTATTTGCGTTACTCGCGATTCGCGTCCGGACACTTAGATTATCTACGCGGTATCGGTTGTGCCGAGATCAAGAGACACGGTAGTGTCTCGCGCCAAGTACACGCGGAGCGAGACCGACCGTGACTCTTTTACGCGACGCGACGGGTTGCGAGTACCCGAGATGTTGAGATCTCGATAACGAGTGAACGGATCAAGTTCTAAGTAGGCTTGATCGATAGCTTGGGGTCCAATTAGGGGGGGGTTTCTCTCATAATATTCCGCTACGTGCCCTACGAGCGGAGATATTGCGACGCAAAGTCCAAATGTGAAAATTTATTTTTAAGATACTACTTCTAACGTCGACGTTCTTGTATGATGACGTCATAATCAGAAACGTTACTTTCACTTTTTCGACGCTGGCGGCGCAGGTATCGCCAGTTTCGATATCGCGCGCGTATTTCGAAATTAGGTCGATAAACTTGTCGGTCAGGAGTAAGATTTCTATTTAGGTATTTTAGGTAAATTAGGTATATACTTATATAATATATATTGAGTCAATTCCTTCATGTTTATCTGGAGAGATTTCGTATCCTTACATCGTATTACCATCGCTGCCGGAAAAGAAGGTTCTCTACGCTTGGCAGAAAGTGCCGCTAGGAAATTTTTAAGTCGATTCTTATGAATCAAGCTTGAATTCGATGTCTAAGTATCCCAGGTTGCCGATGACCAGGTCCAGATAGTGCGCTTCATAGTTTTCGGTGTCCAGGTGTAATAATACGTTGAATTCGATGTCTACGTGTCCCAGGTTGCCGATGACGAGGTCCACATAGTGCGCTCCGTAGTTTTCGATGTCTACGTGTATTAATACCTTGAATTCGATGTCCACGTGTTCCAGGTTGCCGATGATAAGATCCAGATAGTGCGCTTCATAGTTTTCGGTGTCCAGGTGTAATTGTACGTTGAATTCGATGTCTAGGTGTCCCAGGTTGCCGATGACGAGGTCCACATAGTGCGCTTCGTAGTTTTCGGTGTCTACGTGTATTAATACCTTGAATTCGATGTCCACGTGTCCCAGGTTGCCGATGACGGGATCCAGATAGTGCGCTTCATAGTTTTCGGTGTCCAGGTGTAATCGTACGTTGAATTCGATGTCTAGATGTCCCAGGTTGCCGATGACGAGGTCCACATAGTGCGCTTCGTAGTTTTCGGTGTCCAGGTGTAATAATACGTTGAATGCGATGTCTAGGTGTCCCAGGCTGCCGATGACAATGTCTAGACAGTGAGCTCCGTAGTTTTCGGTGTCTACGTGTATTAATATCTTGAATTGATGTCTAGGTGTCCCAAGTTGCCGATGACGAGGTCCACATAGTGCGCTCCGTAGTTGTCGGTGTCTACGTGTATTAATATCTTGAAATTGATGTTTAGGTGTCCCAGGTTGCTGATGACGAGGTCCAGATAACGCGCTCCGTAGTTTTCGGTGTCTAGATGTAATAATACCTAGAATTTGATGTCTACGTGTCCCAGGTTGTCGATGACGAGGTCCACATAGTGCGCTTCGTAGTTTTTGGTGTCTAGGTGTATTAATAACTTTAAATCTGAATGTAGGACACGTAGATATCGAATTCGAGGTATTAATACACGTAGACACTGAAAACTACGGAGCGCACTATGTGGACCTCGTCATCGGCAACGTGGGACACCTAGACATCGAATTCAACGTATTATTACACCTGGACACCGAAAACTATAGAGCGCACTATCTGGAACCCGTCATCGAATTCAAGCTTGATTCATAAGAATCGACTTAAAAATTCCCTAGCGGCAGAATTAAAATTATGTCATGACATAATAAAAATTCGCTGAATTAAAATTATGTCTAGACATAATAAAAATTGGACAAATTAAAATTATGTCTAGACATAATAAAAATTGGATGAATTAAAATTATGTCTGACAAAAATAATTCCGCATTTTTATTATGTGTATACACATTTAAAAAAAAAAAAAGTAAAAAGAGGCGCTAAGTACACGCATAGTAGTGTATATGTATTATTTTGTTACCCTGTTATGTTGTTACCTCGAAAAAAACAAAGTGATAGTATTATACCTCCAAATAGCTTTACTTTGTACATACTGTTTATAAAATGCGTAATACTACAAAAAGGCGTGATATCCGTACAAAATTACTTTTTTTAAAAAAAAGGTAAAAAAAAGCGCCAAGCGTACACGCATAGTAGTGTATATGTAGTTATCTCAAAAAAAAAAAAAAGAAAGTGGTAGTATTATACATCAAAAAAACCTAAGTAACAAGTGGTAGACGTAATCTTTATATCTCGAAAAATCTTGAAAAAATCTAAGCAGTAGTATCTTTATTTCCGAAAAAGTATAACCCAAGTGATACACATCACAAAATTATGTTACCTTATCAAAA
>NW_020225197.1:50147-55587 GCF_003070985.1 Temnothorax curvispinosus | reverse complement strand
TTTTGATAAGGTAACATAATTTTGTGATGTGTATCACTTGGGTTATAATTTTTCGAAAATAAAGATACTACTGCTTAGATTTTTTCAAGATTTTTCGAGATATAAAGATTACGTCTACCACTTGTTACTTAGGTTTTTTCGATGTATAATACTACCACTTTCTTTTTTTTTTTTGAGATAACTACATATACACTACATATACACTGCGTGTACTTGGCGCCTTTTTTTACCTTTTTTTTAAAAAAGTATTATTCACGTGATTGCGTCCTGATGTTACCGGCCTTGCCGTATTGTTCGCGCCTGAGTCTTGCGTTCGAGCATTTGCGTAGGATAATAACCGCGTGAGAATGTCGTCCGCGTCGACATACTATTTGCGTGAGAATTATGTTCGTGCCGATTGACTTCTGGCGTTGGGATGTTATTTGCGTTATTAATGACGGTAAAATACGGTTCACCCCGACTGATTAGTTACCTTAGGATATTATTCGCGTTAGATTAAGATTATTATTCGCGCTAGATTAAGATTATTATTCGCGGTAGACCAAGATTATTCCTCGCGTTAAATTAAGATTATTTAGCGACAAAATCTCTGCATGGCTTGGGACCTTACGTTCACGCGCTCCGAGCGTGACGCGCTATCATTTCGCGACATTTCACGCTATTATTCCACGCTACTCCAGTTATATATTTTGTTTTGCCGATGTTCTACACCATTTGCCAGTTCTATTAATTCGAAGCGTTCGTGAATTTAGTTTTCTTTTAGTATTATCTTGCGTAAATAACGGCGCCTTCCGCGCGTTTATTAAATTAGCGTAATTTTCCGTGTTTTTCTGGCGTCCGTGTCATCATTTCTGTGTTATTCAAAAATTGACGCCCACGTTATCAACCATCGTTATTAACCACGTTATTCTAATTGCTTATTAATGAAAGCCAAATTGGCCCTTATTATTTTCTCTAAAATAATTACACAATAAATGTTACTCTTTATTTGTTAGCTGATTGAATTTGTGATTTACGTGTCACCCCGCCGGATATCGCGCTGTCCTTCATTAATCCCGCCCTGCTATTAGGTTGAACTAGCCATTCCCTCGTACATCGACTTATTTCATTTTGTGTCTCTTATTGGTTCTTCGCGATTTCGCGGACGCGAATTTACGCGTCTGGCGCCCAACAAATAAATTCGTTCATGTAGCGTCGGAGGTGCGAGAGAATCGTCGGAGAAGCCTATTATCCTGCTCTCTTTTCCCCTTTTGATCCGGCACACGACCCGGATTGTTCCGGGAGTGAAAAAGTCGTGACAGCGTATAAATGAATATGGGGACATTGATAGTAAATTAGAATAAGCGGCGAGCCGTACTCGTCAAAGATTTCGTTGTACGAGCACGGGTAGACTACAGTTGGCAATATAATTAATACGTTAAATAATGAGCCGCTCGAGCAGTACTAGAGTTTCACCAAAGTCAAAGACAAGATAATTTTCATAGATTTTGCGCAATATGCGAATGGCGAACCATCGGTGTAATCCGGAAAACGCGCAATGCATGACCGCAACCGCGGGGAACTAACGGTTCGCGAAAACGCGAACCACCGGAAAACGCCGGGAACTAGCGACACGAACGCGTCGAGAGAATCAGGCAGAAGCATGCCCAAGCGTCCGCGGGGCAGTCCGACCACCGGGTCAGATAATCGCGAACCCGACGACTTCCGCAAGAAGTCGGAACACCAGCGGATAAAGGACACTCCGATGAGCGAAGCACACAGGTCGGCGTCAAGGCCCGCACCAGGGCCCGCGAAAACGCGAGCCGACAACTTCTGCGGGGGGAAACCTCTCGGAACGACTGAGGGAGGTCCCCTGAACGATACCTTGCCACCAAAAGTGCCTACGGTCGCATCTCCGACCCTAGAATTGTTGCAAAGGGCAAGCAAGCAGCGCAGATGGAAACCAGGAGGGAAGCGACGCCAGCAAAAGGGGCCGTAAAAACCAAGGCAGAGGTGAAGTCCCAAGACCCTCGAATAATCACTTTTACTCCCAATCCCGATGATAATCCTGAAAATGATAATGTCAGTTCAGAAGCTGATACTACCATTCACTTGGAGAACAGCGAGCCAGACGTGGAGGTGGACCAGTTAATCGAGCAGAGCCAGATGATCCAGCCTGACGACGCAGAGCCAGCTGATTCCCAAACAGCGTAAAGGTTGGTCGAGACCTGTGAACAGTATCAATAATTAGTAGAACTAAAGTACAAAATGTTAACCGAGAGAGATATTGAAACAGAGTTCCTATTAGTTTAATTATGCGTGGGAAGCACACACACACACACACACACACAGAGGGGTGCGGGGGGGGCTTCGGCCCCCCCCCCTTTGCACCCACCCTGTCGGTAGGCAGCGTGGACCTCGCTTTACAACATAAAGTACATGCTAAATTGTAAAACGAAATTATAAAGTACATGCATGGGGGGGGGGGGGTGGTGCAGGGAAGAAAAGCCTTCCTGCTCACGTGCGCTCACGCATGTAAGCCCCCTTGCACCCCTCCATGCATGTGCTTTATAATTTCGCTTTACAACTTAGCATGTACTTTATGTTGTAAAGCGAGGTCCACGCTGCCTACCGACGGGGTGGGTGCAAGGGAAGGGGGGCCGAAGGCCCCCCCTCGCACCCCCCCGTGTGTGTGCGTGTGTGTGCTTCCCACGCATAATTAAACTAATGAAACTCCCAACGTGAGACCTAACTGCTTGAATCGAGATGCTTGGTTATTCTGCACGATTGATTCATTTAAAATTGACGCAGTTTTGCATGCGCGTGCGGCCACTGAGCAAGCGCATGTGGCCACAGGGCATGTTCGTAGTCGCCAGTAGTCGCTACATCTCGTCGGTATGACAGGAATCATAACCTGATTCCTGTCAACTTTAACGATTAATATCTCGCGTCGCGGGGCAGAGCGACACTTTTTTCTGCCAGATTCGTTTGTTTCGCGCAAAAACGCGTCGATTAAGCCTAAGTTCAACGAAATCAGTGAGGAGGCCACAATTCTTCAGATTTACCACATTTTATTTGAGATATATATCTATATAGTATTGTGCGTAATAATTAGAATTAAGATAGTTATAAGAAACATAATGTACTATATGAGCATGCCAAAGAGGCATTTTATTCTAACAAACAGTAAACGTAATGACAGATCGCGATAGTTTGAGTTAAATTCATTAGTAATGAGTCTAGAGAAGTGAGAAGTTACGTATATTTTGATAACTGAGCTATTAAACCCAGTACAAGCATGATCAGCTGATTTTAAGTAAACTTCTATGATTTCAGTAAATATAGTTCAAAAAATATTGTTACGCCCGTGCCGAGACATTCGTACTTGTGGGCTGAAATTGGCTCCGCTCCGCAGAAGTTTCAAGCCGAAGCGCGTCCCTTGACAACGGGGACGCATAGAATTATTGATTTAATTACCGCCTGTCAGATTGATCTGGTGACTCGTTTCGTTCGGACCGGTTGTAACCGAACACTAGGTAATCAGGCTACGGGAGACGCTAGGATGTCCTAAAAGTCAACGGTCGCCACTCGGTTTGCCCTATTTCTACCGAGAAGGTAAGTATCTTTGAAGTGAATGACTCTATGGTTCCTCAATTTGTTTAAATAATTTAATTTTCAGAATCCCGCCACGGGGTCCTCTTCACCATCGCCTGTCATCAGGGACTTGATATCAATCGCCTCCCGATGTCGTCCAGGTTCGGAGATTGGGCGTCACCCGCTTGATCAGGTAAGTACGTGCCCGATAATTCCTTAATTCTTTCTAAGTCTTAGATTCCCGCCACGGGGTCTTCATCTGCGTCGGCTCCTCTCGGATATCCGCTATCACTCATCAGGCTGTGTCACCGTGGAGCCAAGATGGCGCGACACCCGCTTGATCGGCTAAGTCCCAACATTAAAAGTTCAACTAACTAACTAATTCTCTTTTATTTTCAGGTTTTTTCTACACGGTCCTCATCCCCATCACCGATGTTATGGATCACCGCTGCCACCGCTGTCCAAGGTCACCGCGTATAGAAGATGCCGCGTCACTGTGACGACTGTCGCCGGAACTATAATTAATGCTGTTTCTTTTTAGATTTTCGCCACGGGGTCCTCATCTATGACCTCCTCCGAAACAGACCCGATGATAATTCACGATCCGGATGGACTCCTTCGCAAGATGGCGCGACACTCCGCTTGATTAGGTAAGTTTCAGGTAAAAAATCGTTAACAACGTATTTATTATTACAAATGATTCTTCCATTTATTCATTCTTGTCAATTCACACAGATGGTTGTTCACAATTTGTTGTTCCCGCAAGATGGCGGTCGCACGTCTCGCAAAGTGCGAAGTGTTCGTTTACGGTACGTCCAAACCTTTCGCCTTTCGTATCGGCGACGAGTAACGCGTTTCGCGGGCGTTGCCGGTTGTTATGAGCGCTGAGGTAAGTTAAATTCGTAATCCGGTACGTAATCGCGATAATTCGAACGATACTCCGAGATATACGCGCGAGACAGAAGTTATACCTTCGAGCGTTCCCGACAGACTGCCTCGAGGAATATTCCTCTTTCGGGCTCCCTACCTACGGTGAATTACCCCCACCATGGGGTTCTCGGTCGCTTTCTCCTCGCAATAATTTTCCGTTCTCCGCGTTAACAATAGGTGTTTACGACTTTCGGATTCACAGGTGTGCGCCAGATGTTCGCCGCTACGCAGTTACAATAGCTGTTGACAACTTCTGGCAGTACCAGGTGTGCGCGGTGGAAATTTCCACTGGTAGTACCATATATACGATGCTCTGAATCGATCCCCGGATAGTGGTTTTCCACTTTCCGTAAATTTGACCCTATGACGACGCCGACCCGTGCGCACGTCTTCTCCTACCTCACTTTAGGTGACCCCGGGTCAACTTCTCGCAGAAAATGTCTACCCCCGGGTCTCGCTATTGAGGTCCCTACTGACCCGATTCCGGGCTTAGTCCCTGTGGACGACGTCCGGTTACCGAGTTTTGGCGACATGTCGCCGTATCTCGCGTTCGGGTAATCCGAGCTTGACGGCGACCTGTTCCCTGGGTGTCCCAGGTCCTACTGAGGGTGACCCGCTGGTTTTTCCCCGCGGAATACGTTCGGTTTTCTAACTAGCCTCCTGGTGGTCGGATCGCGTCGTTCTTCGACCGGTCGTCTATTTCTCGCTCTCGCGGTTCGGACCACGTCGCTAACTTTTTCTCGACATGCGTATTTCTACCACCTAGTGACCCTGACGCGCTATCTCGCGATCCGGCGAGCGTTTCGCGCCGCTCTTTCGTCTGTCACCACTTTGGCGACTCCCTAGTTCGGACCGCGTCGCTATCATTCTCGTCGCGTGCGTGATTCCGTCACCCAGTGACTTTGACGCGCTATTTCGCGATCCGGTGAGCGTTTCG
>NW_020225197.1:18368-50137 GCF_003070985.1 Temnothorax curvispinosus | reverse complement strand
TTTGGTGACTTCCCGGTTCGGACCGCGTCGCTATTTCCCGCGTCACTCTTCCGGGTACGGCACTTCGTGACCGCGTTGAAGATTGTGTGTGATTCGACTATCTTATTCTTTCGCGCGTTATCGCGATCCACGCGCGATTCATCATTTATGGTCGCTAATCGAATCAATCATAATTGGATCAGGAAGATAATAAGTGTTATATTTTAATACAATGAGCCGCTGCTCGGCGACCGCTGTCGCATATCTTATAACTAATTGCGCCGGACAGATCATTATAACGCAAAATAAATATCGCTACGCGTTGCTAATGGGAAAGCTAAACATACGATCATGGGCCTTGGGCTCCCTATTGGGATCTGTCCTCGAAGCGCTATGGGAGGGCTGGCCTTGGCCGGGGCATCTTCCCCGTTCTCCGGAGTTTTCTCTCCCGACGATCGGCTCCGGAACTGCTCGTCCAGGTCGTCCCTCTCGTCTGGCGTCGTTACCTGCAGCACCATTGTCACTATTACCGTCGGTTGGTCGACACGGAGCATGCGGTTGCACGGTTTCCCAGAACTCTTTATTGTATTCCGTTCTGAGCCTGAATAAACCCGAGTTCTTTTATAATTACGAGAGTGGTTATTTCTGCGATCCCGGGAGTACGCGGACGCGTTCGCGAGTGCGCGCGACTCGAAGAACGAACGGAGCGTAACATTTTGGGGGCTCGTCCGAGATCGAACGGATCGTACGGATAAGACGAGCGGACGAGCGGAACTAATGATGAGCACCAACGAGTCATCGACAGCGCCCGCGACGAGAAAGAGAGCGCGGATGGAAACCCCGAGGTTGAGAGCTCCACGGTTCGAGACAGAGACGGAGATACGACCCGGCTCGAACGCCCCTCAGTTCTCGGCGAAAGTGGTGACACTACAGGCGAGATCCGCAGGAGATCCGCCAGATGCGTGAGGAGTACGCGGCGTTGCTGCAACAGCGGGAAGCGGGGCCACAGCGACGAGAACTTCCGCAGCTAAGTCCCTTTTTATGTAACGCGACCGGAGATACGGGAGCGCGGGCCGCCGCGATCGCGGAAGTGTCGCGCGGAAATTTCGGTGACGTAAGAGCGCGAGCCGCCGCGGAAGAAACGCCCGGAAATTGTGCGCGTACGGAATTGGGCTTCAAGCTGAAGCCCGACACGTTCGACGGCTCGACGCCGCTGCGAGAATTTCTCTCCCAATTTCTTCTCATCGCGCGCGCAAATAATTGGGACGACGCGTCAAAATCCGTTGCGCTGGCCGCGAGTCTTAGGAGAAAAGCGCGGGCGGTATTAGAGTCAGTGGAAAATTTAGAGAGCCTTGATTTCGAGGAATTAAAATCTAAATTAGAGCTTCGTTTTGGTGAGGGAGGTCTGTCACAAAATTATTATACTCAGTTTACAAATCGTAGACAAAGATTCGGTGAGGATTTCGCGACTTTTGGTTCCGAATTGGAAAGACTGGCTCGCCTCGCGTACCCCGAGTGCTCCTTTGCGGTGCGTGAAAAGATTGCGTGTGCGCAGTTTGTTTCGGCGCTCTCCGACGGTTTTATTAAGAGAACTCTCCAATTAGAAAGAATAACCTGTCTTAAATTAGCTGTGAAGAGAGCAAAAGCCGTCAAAATTATACAGGGAGGAAATTTTGAAAGAAGGAGGGATTTTGAGAAGCGATTTGAGAAAGGGAATGATAGGGGCGTGAAGAGTAATGAAAAGGGAGACGGAGATAAAAAAGCCGAAGAAAGAGGAAAAAAAGGTTATGGTTATGGGCGGGGCTGCGTAACAATTGATCTCCGACTAAATATCTTTGACAAAATATTTTGGTCAAAATATCTCACCGACAAAGTATCTCGCGACTAAATATCTCACCGACAGATAATTTCACAAATATCAAGAATATAGCTAAACATAAGGCGTTTATTGCAAATCCACTTGGAAAGTTGTGAACCCATGTGGCACCTCGTTTCGCGTGGACAATGTATGCGTGGAGGCAGTAGGTTCCGCCCCCCTGCGGGAGGCTCCACTATTATTAAACTAGACACATAGTGTGCCTTCAAAGTATATGCGTGGACTTTCCACGCGTGGAAAGTTGTAAACCCATGTGGCACTTCGTTTCGCGTGGAAAGTGTATGCGTGGAGGCAGTAAATTCCGCCCCCCTGCGGGGCTCCACTATTACTAAACTAGACACATAGTGTGGCGTTTATTGCAAAATTGGCGTTTATTACAACATAAATAAAAGCAATGAGATATTTTGTCGAAAATATTGTGTCGGAGAAATATTTCGACGTGAGATATTTTTCCCGAGTTATTTTGTCGAAGATATTTAGTCGTAAATATTTAGTCGTGCTACCATGGGCGGAGGGACTGGAATAGAACAAAAAAGTGTTGGAATTGTGGAAAGGGGGGACATTTCCGGTTTGAGTGTCCTGAGAACAAGGGAAACTCGGTTTAGTTGCTTTCGGCGGGGGGAGAACAACAGAAGTGGACATTACCCCGAGTGTTGGTTGTTCTCAAACTTTTTCTGTTAATCCAATAATGTCAAGTTCAAATTATTTTAGTTATAAGGAAATGTTGGATGGTAACGAGTGTTGTTTCAAGATAGATACGGGTTCAGACGTTTCGATTCTTAGTAGAAGAATGGTTAGAGAGGGCAAGCACATTATTCAGATTAAGGAGAATTCTCTTAGATACCCCACTGGAGAGGTAGTACCCATTTAATTTAAGGTCATGGCAAAAGTTCTCTTGGGAAGGTATTTTGTAGAAATTCTTATGTATACATGGATGACGATTGCTTATTGGGTGTAGATTTCTTAAGGAAAATAAAAGAAAATGTTTTTGAATTTGCTTTCGTTTCTTCGGAGTCTGATAAAGAAAAAGTTTTGAGTTGTTCTCGAATTCAAGTTTCTTCCGAAAGAGCTCCATTCTTGAAAGAACTTTATACTAATAATTCTTCAAATTTAAATGAGGCTCAGAAAGTAATTTTTACGGATTTCTTAGAGGAGTATCAGGATGTATTTTTCGAGGAGATTGTTGCTGGTAATTGTGGAGTCGTCGAACATATCATCAATTTAGAAGATTCTTCTCCCATTGAGCAGGTTCCTCGTCGAATTCCCTTACGAATGCGAGAGAAAGTAGAAAAGATTATTGAGGAAATGAGGAAGCAAGCGGTCATAGTAGAGTCGCAAAGTCCGTGGGTCTCCCCTGCTGTTTTGGTAAGGAAAGAAGATGGAACGTTGAGATTTTGCATCGATTATAGAATGGTCAATGCAATAACTAAAAAAGATACGTTTCCCTTGCCTAGAATAGATGACATTTTCGATCAGCTTTCGGGAAACTTTGGTTTTGCACTCTGGATCTTAAAAGTGGTTATTGGCAGGTAAAGATTCGTCTTGAGGATAGAGAAAAAACTGCCTTTTCTATTGGACGTGGGTTATGGCAATTCACTGTTATGCCTTTTGGGCTGTGTAATGCCCTTGCTACCTTTGAGCGTTTAATGGAGAAAGATTGCGAGGATTATTATATAAAATTTGTTTGGTTTATTTGGACGATGTAATAATTTTCGGTAAAAATTTTAATGAAATGCTGGAGAATTTGTAGAAAGTGCTCTCACGGTTACGTTCTGTTAATCTTAAAGTAAACCCTAAAAAGTGTATTCTCTTTGCAAAGGAAGTAAAATATTTGGGACTGTTCGAGATTTCGTTAACGTTGCGCCGTCCGATCAGATGGCAGCATCGATTGGGTAGCGACGCTCGATCACCGCGGCAGCTTGCGCCCGCACGGGCGCGCTCATTGCCAACGTCTTCCTCGCGATCAAATTCAATTGTACAAATGGCCGCGCGGTGACTAGACGCATAACGTGTGCTCAGTACATTTACATTGTGACTTCGGTTAATCGTGCACATCGCAGTGACCACGCTGCATAGACTTTCATACAACGTGTGATATAGACCGCTCAACAGCTCTGGTGCCTCAACACGACGACTCAAGCTCACACGTGCGCGAGTGCCGACCGCCACGTGTCTCACCGGCTCATCAAGGAAGACGGCAATTCATATAATTGCCTCTCATTTACACGGACTATATAGACATCTCATTTTATACACCGCTCATCGATTCTCAGGTCAGACTGTAACAACTTTGACACATTAAAGACGGCTCAGACTGTGGTATGAGTTACACAAAAATTAAAGTAATAATTAGTTTAACACCTTCCACGCGCGTCCTTCTCATCCCGCTCCCATTGTCGGGATTAATCAGCAATTTCGCGAACAGGGACATATAGTCTCTTCGGGAGGTGTTACTATAGATCCGGAAAAGATTTTTGCTGTGAGGGATTGGCCAATTTCACATAACAAGAAGCAGCTTCGAAGTTTCCTAGGGTTTTGCTCATATTATCGGAAATTTGTAAAAAGATTTTCTTCTTTGGTCAAACCTTTATATGCTCTAACAGAGAATCAGGTTAAATTTTCTTGAAATGAGAAGTGTCAAAGTGCATTTTTAGAGTTGAAACGAGTGTTATCTTCTTCTCCAATGTTATCCTTTTCGAGTGGGGAGGGAGAATTTATTTTGGACACTGACGCTTCGAATATTGGAATTGGCGCAGTCCTTTCACAAAAGCAAGAGGGTGTAGAAAAAGTCATTGCTTATTTCAATCGTGTAGTTAGTAAGTCTGAGAGGAATTATTGCGTTACTCGTCGAGAACTTTTAGCGATAGTCGATTCTATTAAGTTTTTCCGGCATTACCTTTTGGGGCGGAAGTTCTTGATCCGTACGGATCATGTTTCTCTTAGGTGGTTGATGTCCTTCAAAGACTTAGAAGGGCAATTGGCGCGTTGGCTGAAGAGACTCCAGCAATACGAGTTCGAGATTATCCATCGCAAAGGCTTGATTCACAAGAATGCCGATGGGGCTTTCTAGACGACGCTACAATGTGAATCATTTGGTTGCGAATAATGTGTCAAAGTGGAGAGGAGGCAGATGGAAGAATCAAGAAAATCAGTCGCTCGTATTATTCTCATAGGAGAAACTCTTCAAGATTGGCGCAAAAAGCAATTAGAGGACGTTAGCATTGCTTTTATTTACCGCGGGAAGGAAACGGGAATACGTCCGTCTCGTTTTGAAATACCCGCTGGAGATGTCTCCGCCCGGATATATTGGTCTTATTGGGATGCTTTGAGTTTAAAGGATGGGGTTCTTTACAAGAGGTGGGAAGCACCGAATCTTAAGTCGAGTATTTTTCAGCTTATTGTTCCTCGAAGCTGTGTTAACCAGATTCTAGAGGAGGCTCATGATTCTTTTTTTGAAGGGCATTTTGGAGTCAATAAAACACTCGAAAAAATTCGAAAGCGGTTTTATTGAGCCACCTGTAAACAAGATGTGGAGGAATGGTGAAAAACTTGCAAAGTTTGCGTGTCTAAAAAAGGCACTTTGGGGAAGGGAAAGTCCCCATTAAAAATTTATAATGTTGGGGCACCATTCGAAAGATTGCAAATTGACATATTTGGCGCTCTTCCTCTTACTACTTCCGGAAATAAGTATCTCCTCGTCATTGTTGACTGTTTCACCAAATGGGTAGAAGCTTTTCCTCTCAAGAATATTAGGGCAGGTACAGTGGCAGAAGTCTTCGTTAATCAAGTCATTTCTAGACACGGGGTCCCTTTGGAAGTCCATACGGATCAGGGGAAGAATTTTGAGTCCAAACTTTTCGCAGAATTGATAAATTTCCTTGGAATTCGGAAAACGAGAACAACAGCTCTGCATCCGCAATCGGATGGACAAGTCGAGCGGCAACATCAAACTATTGTTAATTATTTGGCGAAGTATATTTCTAAAAACCAGAAAGATTGGGATCGCTGGATCCCTATGTTTTTATTGGCTTACAGATCTTCTTAACACGAGACTACTGAAGTAACTCCCGCCGAGCTGTATTTTGCCCGAGATCTTAGGTTGCCGTTAGATCTGCTTTTAGGAAGTCCTCCAAGGAAAGGATCTCTGTCGGTTAGAGGTTTTATTGGGAATTTGAAAAAAAATTGGATAGGATCCATTCCAACGTTAGGGAACGTATGGATGTAAAGTCTTCACGAGTAAAGTCTTGGTATGATCAAAAGGCCAGGCAAACTCTTTTTCAAGAAGAGGAAAAAGTTTGGTTTTATAATCCTCGAAGAATGTAAGGTAGAGCCCCTAAATTGCAGAGCAATTGGGAAGGACCTTTCTTAATAGTGAAAAAGTTGAATGATGTGGTCTATTGTATTCGAAGGTCTGTGAGACATAAGAAGAAAATTGTGCATGCGGATAGGTTGGCTTTCTTTTCCGAGAGACAATAGAGTTTGATAGGGAACAGGGTTTGTTATAGATTAGGTTGGGTGTGAAAATTTGTGGGGAAGATAAATTACGTTAAAAATTAAGATTGTTGTGTTGCATTGTTTACTGCGCGTGTTATTTTGTTCTTAGAAATTTATGGAAGCTGAAGCGGTCGTAACTACTCGCCGAGTTGGACATTTTGGGAGCTGGCTTGTTGCCGAACCTAATACCGGCGAAGGATAAGTTGTAACGATGCGCCCCTCACGCCAAGGCATCGTTCCCGGCCACCACCCACCGGATGCCGCCCGACCAATCATCCGTCGGGCGAGGACAGGGCGCGGTGCGCCCACAATTTTTTAAACGTCCGAAACGCACCGTGTGCGCGGGGAACACACCGCACCGGTGCCTTTCCGCACGACGCCGATGAGCGCCGACGGGAGCCGATCGCCGCCGAAGACGAGCGCACGGGATCGCGCCGCTCCCCCCACCGCGCGATTTGCCTGACGATCGGCCTCCCTCCTGCCGAACTCGCCGCGCCGAGCGATATATAAGCCGGCGCGCTCGGCGAGACGGCACTTCGTCTCCTACGGGTTTTCAGCCATCTCCGACGAAGCCTACCATCCCGATCTCAAGGCGACACACAAAAACGAGGTCCAGAGTATGAGCCTCGACTGAGCGTCCTCAGGTGTCTCCGGATTCCATCGCACTTACTCCCGACGGCCACGGCATAACGAGGTCGAGCGTGCTCGGCCTCGTAGCGAGGGTTCTCGCGACCGTAACCCCGGGATCCCGCAATCCTCCGTTGTATATAGCGCGCCGTAAAATACCGCGTCTCACTGTAAAGTCGCGTTATCTCGCATACCGCGCCGAGTGCACATGTACTACCGACCTATGTAAGTACCGCATCCCGCTGTAAAATACCGCGTCTCACTGTAAAGTCACGTTATCTCGTATACCGCGCTGAGTGCACCGGCACTACCGATTTATGTTATTCCCGCGTCCTGCTGTAAAACCGGGTCTATTAGTAGCTCGTATACCGCGCCGAGTGCACATGCACTACCAATCTATGTAACTCCCGCGTCCTACTGTAAAGCCGCGTCTATTATTATCTCGCATACCGCGCCGACTGCACATGCACTACCGACCTATGTAAATACCGCGTCCAGCTGTAAAACCGCGTCCCCTCGTTCTCTCGTATACCGCGCCAAGTGCGCAAAGCACTCCCGATTTCTGTAAATACCGCGTCCAGCTATTAACCCGCGTTCCGCATGGTTTGTAATTATCAAATTGAATAAAGCTTGCTATTGTATCTTACGACTGATTATTGTCTCTGGGCCTTTCAGTCAAACTCCTGATCCGACGAATTAGTCCGCGTTCGACAATAAAGTTGGGCCGTTACAAAGTTACGAAGCTAGAAGACTGCCTCTCTCACGGTTGTTTGATCCGTGGTTTTTCCGTGAGACATAGGGCAAATGCTGAGGCAGGGACTTGGGGAGTCTTTCGAGACGTTGGGTCCACGGTAAGTTTTCCCCCCCCCTTGTCCGAAGATTTAGAAGAGGAGCAGCGACATCTCCGACGACTTCAGGAGCTGAGAAGAAGCCTGTGTTGGGAGGCGAGATCTCCTGCGAGGGAACTGATGAGGGGTCGCCCTGGAGTCGGCAGGAGGGAGAAAGTATCTCCTTCCGAAAGATGTCGATTGGGAACTCGCTCTATGAGGAAGAGGACATGGTCCTGGACTTCCGGAGTACGGTTGGGACCGACCGAGGAGAGGACGGTGCCCGGTAACCTGTGGCAGCAGTCCAGGGTAGGGCAGGAGGCCGTCCCGGTACCCTGGAATCGTACGGAAAAGTTTGCCCAGTCAGGAAACTGCCCCTCCGGATTGTCGGGACGACAATCTGAAGAAGGGGGGTAGTGTTACGCCCGTGCCGAGACATTCGTACTTGTGGGCTGAAATTGACTCCGCTCCGCAGAAATTTCAAGCCGAAGCGCGTCGCTTGACAACGGAGACGCATAGAATTATTGATTTAATTACCGCCTGTCAGATTGATCTGGTGACTCGTTTTGTTCGGACCGGTTTCCCAGAACTCTTTATTGTATTCCGTTCTGAGCCCGAATAAACCCGAGTTCTTTTATAATTACGAGAGTGGTTATTTCTGCGATCCCGGGAGTACGCGAACGCGTTCGCGAGTGCGCGCGACTCGAAGAACGAACGGAGCGTAACAATATATAAATATACTAGTAATGACTCTGAGAACACACCCATGTAGTTTTTTAACAGAAAAAAGCATTATTTTAATTTTGGGCACTTTCGGGTACGCGGTGGTGACCGGTTTCGCGGGCGACGCGTCCAATTCGAAAGCGATCGGCGACCTTTTGTGCCTGGAGCCCGTCGTTTCCTGATACGGTCCCAACGAGCTCTTCGACCTCGAGCTGTCGTTCGAGTGCTCCGAGTCGAAATTGCATAATTCCGACTCGAGGCTCTCGAAGTCTATCCCCTCGCGCGAGTTCACCGCAAGAAACCTGGGCACCGCGACCCCACCGGCGTTGCCCGCCTGCTCGCCCGAGTCGCGACGGCTCAATTGCGGGATGGATATGACGTTCTCCAGGACGCTGTACTCCACTTTAACCGCGGTGGTTTTGTCGTCGAGCGCGTCCCGGCTGCCCCACGTCTTCATCTTATTCAACACCCGCAGCAGACTCTTGGAAATGCGCGACTTGTGCTGGGACTGCTGGGTCTTGCCGCCGATAGAATTCTCGGAGCTCGACTCCAGACCGTCGTAGTCGTTAATTTTGATGGTAACCGAGTTCTTTCGCTCGCCGCTACGCGGTGAATTCAGGGAGCTCTTACGCGAGCCGGACGGCGACCGGAAAAAATCGGCCAGGGACGCCAGCCGCGATTCCGAACTGTCCCTGCGCTTCGACTCCTTTGACTTGCTCCTGTCGCGTTTTTTACTCTTGACCCGCTTTGCGGTACCCACTAGAGTGGACGCTACGTTCTGCACGAAATTCGTGGAGTACGAGGGCTCCCACTCGGGCGGCTTTTGGCACTTGGGCGACGGAACTTTCGAGACTGTGACCCCTCCGGTGACGGCCGCGCGGTGACCTACCGCTTTTAAGGGGTAATCGTCGTTGATTATTGAGGGCTCCTCCGAGAAATGGGCCTTAAGATTGTTCGAGAAATTTTTGTTATGCAGGACTACGGACTCGTATATGTCGTTGTCCAAAATGACAAAGTCCTCGCCTATGTCGCAGTACTTGCCCCCCAGCACGATGCTGTCGAGCGAGTTTTGCGGTATATCCTTATAGCTACTACATCCTGACTGATTGTCTATCAGGTTATTGGCCGAGGAGTACAATTTTCTGGTGGTAGGGTTACCTATTTCCTGCAGAAGCGGGGAGCGGTGTGCGTTCGCCAACAGGGCTGTACGCAGAGGTGTCTTTTCGAGATCTGGCGCGGAACGGGACCACCGTTTGCCGCCAGGAGAGGCGGGGTTCGGCGGCTGGGTGATAATAGCCCCGCGCTCACGTTGATGAAGCGTCGACGGTCCCCAAGTCGGGCCTACTTTTTTGTTTATTGTCCGATCTGGATGATTCAAGTCTTATATGATTTGTTTGGATCTAAATAAACCATTTATGGTGTCAAAATAAAAATTTTCTCATTAGAACGAGAATTCACCTATGCAGATGACCTTCAAGTGACCTTCGCCATTTATGGGCCGATTTTTATTTCATTGATCTCAAATGGTTTGTTTTAATTTAAATAACATGCTTATATAGTAAAACCAGCGAATTTCTCGATAGAACGAGATTTCACTTATCAAGTGATCTTAGAGTGACCTTCGCCATTTATGGGGCGATTCGAGTGCGACTAGTCTTAAACATTTTCTAGTAAGCTAAAGAAACTGCCTACACCGTTAAAGTTTCAAAATTTTAATTATTTCAAGTTTTTCTCATCTCAAGGTCAGACCCTCAAGGTCATAATTATTAACTTCGTTGTTAATGGTGCGATTTGAACGCGACCAGTCTTAAAATGTTTCTAGTGACTCCCAGAAGTGAGTTACATGGTTTGATTTGCATTTTTATCAATATTTTAGAATTTTGCAAAATTTTGCGTAAACTGAAAATAAGCCCAATGATGGATAAATGACCATGGATATGAGTTAGAATGATCTTAAATGACATATCTGAGGTGATTTTCTCTTTCGCATTAATTAGAAATTTGACAGTTTAAGGTCAAAGGTTGAAATAATCACATTTTTAAGTTTTTTATGATACGATGTCATTCAGAGAAACTATCTAGAGACATTTATAAAAAAAAACATTAATTTTATCGTTATTACAAAAGTTGGCCAAAATTAGCGAAATCATTAATTATTATCGATAATTATACGTATATAATTGCATAGGACATATTGTAATAAAAAAGTAAACGATTTCTGAAGTCAGATTTGCATTGACATACGTATATGAAGATGCCCTTGACCAAGGTCAGTAACATGTCAATTTTAGAAATAAGCGTGCCAGCTTTATTTAAGCATTAAATTCATTTATTACAAATGTATTCAACAGCGTTGGACACATTTTACGAGCGCTTGAAGCGTTTTATATGATTTTGCCTGAAATTCCTAGAAAAGGAAAAATGATTATTTTACATTATTAAGGTATTGATATTGATGAGTCCTGTGAATCCTGGAATGCCCGAATGACGTACCTGAAAATAAAAAGGAAATTAGAATCATGAATGAATGATTACGCGATATTAGCAACACATGTTAATGAGCAGGGAAAACCGTTACCTAATGTAAGGCATGTAGTATGTATGATATTGCGTTGTAAAAGATATTGATATACGGAATTCATCATTTGTGTTGAGGATAGAAACCGAAATTCCGTTCGCGAGAGAGGAATTGTTGGGTGCTGTATCCCTGTCAACGGCCCTGACCGCGGAGCATGAGACCTCGATCTCAGACAACGGTCCTGCCACGGAAAGTCGCCCAATAATCGCTCCCGTTCAATTCTTGCAAACTCATGAGAGTCATGCGCACGCGTTTACGCGGTTTCGTGCAATACGCAACGCGGTTCGATCACGGATCAATACGATTCGTCCCCCCTGGGACGAACACACCCGGCTCCCCGCCGAGCCATCTTCAAGCCGGAACCCGGAACACGACGGTCTCCGCACGAATCGGTAGAATCATAGTAGGACTCGAGCCGAAAAATCGATAGACCGTTCGCCGCGACCAGTATACTCTCGATTGATCGCCGCGCGAAACGGAGGTCATACACTCCACCAGCCGTCTTCAACGGTGAAGTGGACGACCTCAGTGAGCGAGAACGCGATTTTCCTCACCGACTCTCCAAGCGCTCGTCTCCGAATCCGGCTCGTCGCTCTCTGAGCCTTCCCGCCGCAAGGCGCATAAACTCTTGTACGTGGTGCTCCGCTCGTGGAGACCACGCATCTCAAACTGCATTTTTGAAGACTGTGTGTATTGGAGTGGTAATTAAAGATTACACAAAACCAAAAGGCTGCAATTATTTGCTGATACTCCTCGCCGATCTCAGGAACACGCTTCGCGCCCTTGTCAGGGCGAACTCCGGCAACCCTTCGTGTCCCAAGGTTTCCTTGGCCGAACACGAAACAATTTAATTATTTTATTCGTTAATTTTATTTGCCCAAAGGGAAAGCTGAAAACATGCAGTCGCTCGACCAAAAAGATATTTTGTCGTAGATTTATTTAATTAAACGTCGGCAGTTGCCTTTGACGTAACATGATACTCTTGAAGTTGTTTACTTTTCGAGGAAGTTCCTGGAAACATGTTCAGACTAGTCGACCGCATGAGAGAGCGAGATAGCGAGCATTATAGAACTGGCTGCTCATTGGCGAAAGCGGAGATGGTGGGAATGCACAGCCAGAAAGAGTATATAAGCGAGACCAAATTTCACATCGAGGTCTTTTCCAAGCCGACTTTCAACGTGAAACGTCGTCTTTTCCCATATTGACTTCGTGAGAGCAACTTCGTTGTCTTTCCAAGTTAACGTGTAAATCGAGTGTTCGAGAATTATCTTAGCGTGAGAAGTAACGATCGCGATATTCGTACATGGGAAAGATTAGTTCGCGATAGCGTGCTTACAATTATCTTATCTACTGCGAGCGATAGTTACGCGGCAATTTATTGTCAGATATATCCGACTCGTAACGCGGGATCGTACCCGGCAATTGCCGATAGCCATTGGAAACGCTTTCCATTTCGACAAATGCGTACCTATGTACCAAAGACTGAATATATATCGTGTTATTGTTAAATCAATACAGATTCACAATTTATTAAATATTCCTTTCCTATTATCCGGATATCTCATACGCAACGCGAACGCGAGTGAAGGACTTTGAATTAACATTGTCTGATGGACAACTGAGCTGAGCAGCGTGAAGATAATCATTTTGGAAGAAAGGAAGCCATTCGTCATTACTATTGACAGGCATATACGTTCTGTGTCATCGTTCAAAACACAGTGGCGACCGTATTATTTCAATACAAGTAAGTTTATTTTTATTCGAGACCACAAGTTCGGTCACAACCTAAGTGAGATTCCGGAGGTAACGACCATCATTCCGGAGGTAACGATCAAGAATCTGAGGATAGCGACCGCCGAAATTAGGATAAATTAAGTACCGCAGTGCGAGCATGGTGCAGAATTGTAAAGCGTAAAGCGAGAATATTCGACTTGCTAAAATTAAACACGTAAGAATGCGGACTCAGGGTCAGAGAGAAGCGAGTGCGAGCCGTGGTGGGAAAAAGTCGAGACGAATCGGCGAGACCGAGTGAGCACGGAGGCTCGAGGCAGTCGCTCGACGGAGGTACGCGCGTACAGACGTATCCAAGATAAGCCTCCGAATACAATCGAGCACTTAGCCGCGTATAACACAATTGTAGAACATCTTAGCGCGCGAAACGAATCTTGTGAAAACCAATTATTGGTATTGGTCATCAAATCTGTAAGGCCATCCTGAAATCAGAAAGTGTTTGTAAATTGATTAACGAATAAAAGATCGTTAATTTAGGGTAGACCGGGGCACGTTGTCACACATTTGGTTCAATATTTTTTGTATTTTTTACATTCAATATTTAAGAGTACTTTGATATGCCAAAATTTCGAGTGAACCCTCAGCTTCAATTGGACAGTATCGAATTTTGTGTGATTGTTACTCTACAGTTGTTACATAACAATAAACAACGACAGGTCGCTTGTGACAACGTGCCCCGTGACCGGGGCACGTTGTCACATCAAATGTAATTGCATGCAAAATGTTATTCAAACTGTATTCAACGTAAATATCAATATATTATAGTGCGCTGCAATGTAAAAAAGTAAAATCCTTCACAGAAACATTTATTTCATTTCAAAAAAGTACAAAAAGCACGAAGTTTTCGTCTTAATCTAAATACAAGAATTCCACTCGAATGCGCAACTTATTGATACACATTTTTTCTTTTATAATCATGTCGGTGATTAAACATAAAATATTTTTACTCGTTATTGTCATCCGAAGATTCGCAATAGATTTCCATCAAATTCGTGACAAGTGCCCCGAGGGCATTTTTTTACTTCAAACAGCCTCATGACCGACATGTTTGAGATATTCATAAGGTTAGGTATTGCATGCGGTAGGTAAAAGTACATACTTTAAGATAATATAAAGGTCTATTCTGAACAAACATAAACTTCATGTCCAGTACGTTGAATATTAGACAATAAAATTTTACTTACGGTTGCAAAAAACTTTCAAGTTGATTTTACGTCAACACAGCTGGAGCAATCTCAACACTGTGAACACACCAAAGATGGGCATACACTAACACATTTTGGGAATGACGGGTGCTGCCCTCTGGTTATTAGTATTTTAAATAAAACTGATGTGACAACGGGCCCCGTGTGACAACGTGCCCCGGTCTACCCTACATAAAGAAATAGTGTCTCAAAAACAATGAAACATACTTTTTTCTACTTACCTTGTCCATCGGCGATGATCCATCGTTGTCCAGCGTTGTTCCGGTATGCAGTAATGCGGGGATCCGGGGAAGTTCAGCAACGGCGATGATCCATCCTGGGCAGGAATCTGAAACAGAGAAGAATAATTAGAGTATTGTTAATAATCGAGGCGACACATTCAAGTAACCTTCTCGATAGTTAGAGGTCAAACCGAGAGGCGACCGGGCAGTAATTTCATACATTTCGCGAATCTGAGCCGTCACTTAGCCGTGTCCGGTTACAGTGTAGAGGCGACGATCGCGGCTACGCCACCGTGTGTACGGGCTTGCAGGTCTTCTCACACGCACGGTCAACGGAGAAGCCAAGGGTGGAGAAACCCGCGTGATTACTAAAGCCGGGTTAAATTCTCTTTCTCGTGCAAAACATGGCGACCGTGACAAGATGCACAAAAGCGTAGAGGAATGTGTACAACACGCATAGAAGATTAGAAAATTTATCAAGAGAAACGTAGTCCTGTCCCTGATCACCGTAAACAAAATAGCGGCGGGACGTATAGGAGCGTAGTTAGATATGCGTAGACACGCACAGGAGCATAGGAAGGCGAGTGTAGCAACACCATCCTATCCCCACTCACCGATGAAAGAAGTCTGGCGACAGTGAAACGGAAGCGTAGGAGTGCTACAACAACGTGCGCGAATAAAGTGCGGAGCCGTGTGTGTGCGCGAGCATTTTGACGCGGACATCGCAAGAGAGTTGCGACTGTCGGTGGTACGCAACGTGAACGAGATGATCGAGATGCTCGACACGTTAGAAAACGAACGTGAGACAAGGAGATTGCGCACGGAGGCGCAAAATGCGACAGATAGGCTAGCGAGTCGCAATAATTACGGCAAGGAGCGAACCACGAACCGAAGAAATAGCGCACCAGAGGAGAATCGTCGTGACAATTTCACCAAGCGCGACGCGGCGAGATGATCGCCGCTCAACAAGTACGCGTCGTGGAAAAAAGCGGATTCATCTGAGGCAAAGAGGCGAGGGGGCGTGGATATCGTCGAAATGCCCGACAGCAACGACAACGAGGCCAAGCCCAAAGTGACGAGATACGTCCGAGATAAGGACGAAGACCCGAGAAAAGAGACTCCGAAATCGGGATATAAAAATGACAACCGCAGACGCGACCAAGCGACCGAGGTCGAAAGGTTGCGGCAATCACGGCGAAAACCGACGCTGAGACGAATGAAAATGTAAACGAAGTCTTATCAGATGACAGCGAAAGAGATTGCTGCGTCATTGTAAAAGAAGAACCGTTGGATAACATACAAATGAAGGAAAAGGTCGACGAGAATGAGATAAACGAGAATGACGGGGAGCGAGAAAAAGGCGAGTTTCCCCGAAAGAACATCTTGGAATCCCACGGCGACCTGAAAAATAAAGATGATCCATTAGCCCTTACTTGCCACACTGGGGTGCAGACAACCCCACGACCATATTTCCTTAATTTTAAGTACCTAAACCTACGGGGAGTGAATCTATAGCGACATCTATCAATAGTTCGAGCATGCCACTATCCCCTCAAGCCAGTGGCATTACGCCGGGACCGTTAGTCTGTCTGTGGTAGTTGTCCAAAGTGTAGTGGGATCACCTGCACCCCAGTGTATCAAGTAAGGCTGAATTCGTGAAATTTTAGTGAATTTTTGTGCACTGTATTTTGACATTAGAGTGAAGAATAAGGTTGGTATACATCATAACATGTGATCATCATAGTGAAAAAAATTCACTAAAATTTCACGAATTCAGCCTTACTTGCTACACTGGGGTGCAGGTGATCCCACTACACTTTGGACGACTTCCTCTATGAGGAAGCAAAAAGGAACTAAAATTGATTGTAATGCTTGTTTTTTATTGTTTATAACATGTTTTATTTATGTTCAAATAAAAATCTTATAAAAGTTTGATTTAAACAATAAATATTATAGCATATTTTGATGATAACACAAAGCTCATTTTTTCACGAAATTCCTTTTTTTATTTTTCAGAATAAATACCTTTTTTTAAAGGGCCACTAAACTACTATTTTTTTCTTGTAGTACTACATCAGTAGAAAACTCACATAAATTTTTACCCATTTTTATGAATGTGTGTTCTTGTATGGAATGGAAGAAGCCCGAGGTGGAAGAAAGGAACGTGTGAAAGTCTTTCTGTACTCTGTATATTTCACCTGTCCTTCTCGGAATACACACGGCTATATCTCGAATGACGAATCCGTTTCGGGGAAGGACCGTCTCCCGCGTTCGGTGTTCTCCCCGCCAGAGTCGTCTCGGGAGAAGGGGGCATGACTAGCCGAAATTCGGCACTTGGTCGTTACCGCGATATCTCACGCTTGCGGTCTTAAACGCGCGCATGCTTTAAGACGCGCTTACGCAATTATACATATTATATATATATCAGCTCTTTCTCCTGTAAATCTCGAACTCGACGAATCAAGCGCAATATATACATAGACATATCCTTAGAAGGACGCAAGATAATTTCCGTATCTAACCGGAGGTTTTCTGTTACGCTGAGGCCGACCTTCCAAATTCGCAGACGATTGTCGCTCGCTAATAGAAACAGCTGTGCGTGAGGCGTTTGCTTCAGCATTCTCCCTTTCCTCGGACTCCATTGTCTCCTTATCCTTGGAGCGATGACTCGAGCTGTCAGAGTCGAAATTTATCGGTACCAGAGCGTTTTCGGAGCTCGCGGGATCGCTTATTTCCTCTATCGGACCATTATGGTCAATTTCCCAGAATCGCAACTTATCACTAATTTGATTCCCTATCGCTTTCATTTGGTTTATGTGACGTTTCCAAATCCTACCATCGTCTAATTTAATTTCGTAATGTACTTTTCCTAATTTTGTAATTACGCTTCCAACAAGCCACTTAATATTTTTGTCTAAATATTCTCGTACGGCGACTCTTTTGCCCTCTCTAAAATTCCTTGTTACTCTGATGTTCTGTATTGTCTTTTTATCTTTGTTTAGTTCGGGAAACATCAGATCCAATCTGCTTCTTAATTTTCTACCGTACATGGCTTCCGCCGGTGATTCGTTTAACTCCAGGTGCGGAGTTAATCTACAGCGAAAAATGAATTTTTGCAGGTTAGTCCTGATATCTCTGTCAGTACTGTTTAGCTTACGCAGTGCTTGTTTCAGAGTCTGCACAAAACGTTCCGCTAAGCCGTTTGTGACAGGATAATACGGCGCTGTGCGTCTGTGATTAATGTCATTACTATCTAAGAAGTTTTTAAACTCTGCGGCTATGAATGTCCGGCCGTTATCCGAAACTAACGTTCGCGGTAGGCCAAACGTCGCAAAAATTTTTGTACATTTACTTATTGTATTTTGCGTTGACATATCCCTCACTATGTGTACTTCCGGCCATTTGGTATACGCATCTACTAATACTAAAAATGTATGTCCCATAAAGGGACCCGCAAAGTCTACGTGCACACGCTCAAACGGTTGGGGCGCTGCTTCCCAGTGATGTTTTGTTGTGCAATTCGGATTATTGCTAAAAAGAATACATGCTTCACAACTTTTTGTTATTTCCTCGATATCCCTATCTATTCTTGGCCACCAACAAAAATTTCTACTTAATTGCTTGAATTGTGCCGAAATGACCTGTATGTAATTCTTTCAATACTTTGTTTTTTAAAGCTTCCGGAATGACTACTCTCTCTCTCTCTCTCTTAACGGTACAAGGCTTTTACCTTTCTCTAATGTTTCTTTGATTTTTGCTAAATCTAAATCTTTACTCGTTTCTTCTCGGATATTCTTTGCTGTCACGGGCAATATTTCTACGTTTTCTATTTGAAAAATATTGATGGTATCATACTTTCCGACCTTTGTTTTCTGTATGGGTAATCGTGAAAATCCGTCGGCATTTCCATGTTCCTCCGACTTGCGATATTTTATATCAAAGTTAAATGCTTGTAAGAATATCGCGTAGTGCTGCATACGCATAGCACTATATGCCGAAAGCCCTCTTTGCGGATTAAAAATTTGAGCTAACGGTTTATGATCCGTTAATAAAGTAAATCGATTTCCATACAGAAATTGGTGGAACTTTTTAATACCAAACATAATGGCTAACGCTTCCTTGTCGATTTGCGCATATTTCTTTTGCGTTTCCGTTAATGTATTTGACGCGTATTGAATTACGCGCTCTGTACCATCGGGATACAGATGCGACAGGACGGCTCCTACTCCGTACGGGCTGGCATCCACTGCGAGTATTAACGGCAGCTTTGGATTAAACGGAACTAATATCTTTTCACTCCCGAATTCCCATTTAACCTTGTTAAATGCGCTCTCGCATTCTTTAGACCATTTGAAAACAGTATTTTTCTTTAATAATTTATTCAAGGGGTATAGTATATTGCTTAAATTTTTGATAAAACGCCCATAGTAATTAACTAAACCGATAAATGCTCGTAACTCGGTAACATTCGTTGGTCTGGGCATCTTTTGTACTGCTTCCATTTTCTTTGGTTCTTTTAATATCCCGTTTTTACTTAATATATATCCGCAATACGTAATTTGATCTTTAAGGAAACTGCTTTTATCTACATTTATACGTATGTTATGTTCCGATAGTCGCTTCAATACTAACTCTAATCTTTCCAAATGTTGCTTCATGTTTTTTCCTGAAATTCTGATATCATCTAATAGTACGGCTACTCCCGGTATTCCGTGTAATATAGCTTCTATCGTTCTCTGCCAAATAGCAGGTGCAGATGCCACTCCGTACATTAATCTCTTACTCCGAAATAATCTTTTATGTGTTGTCAAGGCTTTTTGCACTCCCGGACCGCGCCGGGACGTGTGCCGGATCAAAAGGAGGAAACGGAGAGAAAGGTGACAGGCCTCTCCGACGATTTCCTCGCACCTCCGACACTTCGCGAAACGATTTTGCTGTTGGGCGCCAGACGCGTGAATTCGCGTCCGCAAAATCGCGAAAGAAAACTGAGACGAGACGCGAGACGAAACGTGCGGATGTGCGAGGAATCGGCTAACTCGACCTAAGGGCTGGGGCGGAAGTGATGAAGGGCGGCGCGATATCCGGCGGGGTAACACGCAATAATGAAGGCTACGAACTCAAGCGATTAACAAACAAAATAACATTTATTTCTTAGTAACTCGCGAGTGAAACAATACAGGCCGATTCGGCTTCAGTCAATCGAACAAATCGAATAATCAATCATGCGAGCGTCAGAAATGAAACAAATAAAATAGCGACGGCGCGGACGCCAGCAATGAACAGAGTATTACGTATCGTATCGTAAACGCACAGAAGGCGCTGCGATTAGATCACAGACATACAGTAGGACGAAACTTATAATTCTTATGGAACATTGACAGTAAACGCGAAACAATCACGGAAATGGAAAATATAGCCTCGCAGGAAAGATTGCGAGAGGACGGGACGTCACGCTCGGAGCGCGTGAACGCCACGTATAGAGTCGCACGCGAATTCTGTCGCCAATTATCCTAAGCCTAACACCCGGGGAATCGTGGTGTAAGCCGTGGCTCAACGTAATGAAGACCGTACGCAACGCAATAACGCGAGAAATATTCCGGCGCGATCGCCAGAAGACGCGAAATCTTATAACTAACGCAAAAATACTTAATCTAACGCACGTAATAACTAAGGTCAACGCAAGTCATTCTGATCGAATTCGGCATATTGTCTCCCGTGACTTTCGAACGCGAAGAATGATACGCCGAGGTACTCGGCATAGCGCGAAATACTGGAACGAACGCGAGGATAATACATGCGGAATTACCGCGAGCAATAATCATACGCAATCACGACGGCACTGAGCCGATCGCGAGAATGGAGTAATTCACGCGAGCAACGTTCTCTAGCCGGCACGGCGAATTCTTACACGCCACGACCGAAACAACACATCCGGACATAACTATCCTTACGCGAACACTCTCCTAAGGCAATTAGCCCACATAAACGGCACGTTGACGCGATTGATGTACCGACGCGGACGACATTCCGACCTACGCAATAATTGGGTAATTCGATACGCCGTGAACACCGTGTGCGCGAGACGCAACCGCGAGCGCGGCCATTACACAAAAACGGACTCGCATTACCGGATTTCGCCAACGAATCTATCGCGATCTCCAGAGGCTCGTTATCACGACGTTATCGCGATTCCGCGGCCACGATACCATCCCGAGGCCCTTCGCTCTCGCTGTCGATCGCCATTCGATACTCGGTCTCAAGGAACCGTACATGTCGCGATATTACAAACGTTTTCCCGAACGAGAGCGCGCACCGGAGGGCGGTGTCGTGGCTTTACATGTCGGTAGTACTTGCGGGCAACCTCACCGGTGTGACGCCTTCTCCTGGGGTTCCTCATCGTCACCTCGTACTCGATCGTCGTATTCGGAAAACGAGGGCGCGTCTTTCGGGGGCGCGCAACGGTCCCTCGGCGGCGTAGCGACTCCTTCAATTTGTCCCTGGGCAGCAGACTGGACTTCATTCTGGCCGGTGTGCCTCCGGTTTGACCTCGGGGCGGTGATCAGTCACCCCGCGGGCCGGTATTTCGTGGAGGTAAATTGCTGAGGCCGGGTTTTTCCCAGGCGCCGGTGGCCCCGCTATCGACGGCCTTCGTTTATCGCTGCCTCATTCGCCGCACGCCCGCCGCGTTGCTCTCGCCGCCCGGGATCCCAGTGGTTTCCGCTTTCGCCACCCCTCCTCGGTTCTTGGTCCTCCAGGACCCTTCCGTCATCGGTGTTCCCTCGAAGATTCGCCGTGGTGCGGGTGAGGCGCCGCGCGCATTACAATTATACATGAAAATAAAATTGGAATCAAAAGGCGGAAACGATATTAAAGTTTTAGCCCCTGGAGATCTCGTCGTCGCCTCTCTGGCTCGTCCCTGGGCGCGAATTTCCGCGCCTTGTGACGGCGGCGGAGCGCTGCCACGAAACGACGGGCCGCAACGTCACAGAGTATTTAAAGTGAGTATTTCTCTAACCGCTTCCGCGACGGCTAATTGTAAATACGCTTGTTTTAAATCTATCTTCGAAAAAATAGTGTCTTCCGACATTGACGCAAATAATTCATCCGTCGTGGGCAGGGGATGATCATCCACTATTAAAGCCGGATTCACGGTAACACTAAAATCCCCGCAAATTCGAATCGAACCATCTTTCTTTAGCATGGGCACGATAAGCGTGGCCCATCTAGACGATTCCACTTTTTCTAATATCCCGGCTTCTACCATGCGATCTAATTCTTTTCCTACTTTTTCCAGTATTTTAAACCAGGATTTTTCATAAATACCGGTCCGGCTTCAACTTTAAATGTGCTTCGAAGTTCTTAATGTGTGCAAAATCTTCACTTAATACATTTTTATACTTTTCCAACAGTTCATCTAGCTTTTTATTGCTACATGTGTCTAACATTTTAACATCTTCCACTTCTACTAAACTATTTTTAACTTTAGATAGTATTTCCAATTGATTAATCCATTCCCGGCCCAGCAACGGATCTCGGTCATATTTTACCACATACATATTCAACGTTTTAGTTGGTCTACATCTTTTACTTTTACTGTAATGAAACCGCTCGGCACGAAATTTTGTTTGCAATATAAACGCAATATTAAATTCGTTTTATACAACGGTAGCTTCGGAAACGTATTTTTCGCCCATTTTTCGCTTACCAGGGTAACCGCTGAGCCGCAATCTACATCAAATACAACGTCTCGGTTTTCGATTTGGAGGGGTACCGTAAATTTCGCTCTGTGCTCGAGATGCTCTCGATCCATCACTCTGCAAACTTCCTCGAGCATATGAGCCTGGCCTTTCTTTTTGCAGACCTTCTGTAAATGTCCAAAACCCTCGCATTTTCTGCATTTTACCGTCCGAGGAAGGGTACAACTGGTTGCAAAGTGGGCCTGTCCGCACCTAAAGCAAATAACATCATTATTTTTATCACGCTTATTACAATGGTTACTCGTGTTATTATATTTAAACTTGGAACGGTTGCTTTGTTGTGGCTCCTTTTTTGCTCCATGTTGACTTCCTTTGACTCCGTTTCGTTTTTCTTGCTCCTTTGTCTTTTTCTGTTTTGATTTCGCTCCTATGAAATCAACGGCTGCTTCCGTTGGGCTTTCCTCCTTCAATTTGTTGACTCCTTTCTCCGCCATTTCCATGCCGCACGCAATTTTCAGCGCGGATTCCTTGGTAAGGTTGACCGTCTCTAAGCTTCGCCTAATTCTCTGGTTTTTTAAACCAAAGACAAATTGATTTCTCAACTCCGTTTGCAGATACGCTCCAAATTTACAATGCAAGGACAGTTTCTGCAGAGCCGCCATGTATTCTTGCGCGCTCTTCTGTGGGCCTTGCATTCTCTTTCTGTATATATATATCTCTGCAATTTCCAACAGCTCCGACTCGTAGAACTCTTTCAGTTTCTCTACTAACGTACCGTATCGTTGCGTATACGGATCCACTGGATCCAGCAGGTCCAGTGGACCAGCAGGTCGCACAAAATTCCGAAGGCTTTCACTCCTACGAAATGTAACAGGTACGCCACTCTGTCTGCCTCCTCTCGAATTTGGAAAACTCTGAAGGTGCCTTTTAGCCGCTGTAGCCATCTTCCCAGTGGCTGTCGCCCCGGGTCAAAGACGTCGACTTGCAACGGATTTGCCATTGCCACTGTCTGCCCTGGAATCATTCCTGCCGGTGGGCTTGGTATATTTGCCCCTGTGTTCGGCATTTTAATTACTCCTCTTTATCCTCGTCGCCAGCTGTTGTGTTCTTGTATGGAATGGAAGAAGCCCGAGGTGGAAGAAAGGAACGCGTGAAAGTCTTTCTGTACTCTGTACATTTTACCTGTCCTTCTCGGTATACACACGGCTATATCTCGAATGACGAATCCGATTCGGGGAAGAACCGTCTCCCGCGTTCGGTGTTTTCCCCGCCAGAGTCGTCTCGGGAGAAGGGGGCATGACTAGCCGAAATTCGGCACTTGGTCGTTACCGCGATATCTCCCGCTCTCGGTCTTAAACGCGCGCATGCTTTAAGATGCGCTTACGCATATATACATATTATATATATATATCAATGAAAAAATAAAAAAAATATGAATTTTTTTGTAAAAACAGCCATTTTTTCATTTTTTGGGGCTATTTTAATTTTTTTATCATGCATAATTTTAATTTTTGACTATATAACCTACATAACTTTTAAAAGTAAGCTTTTAAGAAGTTCTAAAAAATTTGGCAAGAATATTAAATAGCTTATTTGTTATAACATTTTTTGTCGCTGGGATAGATTTTACCCCAATGTTGCAAGTACGTGATTCTACAGAAGTGTGGTAAGTAGGGTAGACCGGGGCACGTTGTCACACATTTTTTTCAATATTTTTTGTATTTTTTACATTCAATATTTAAGAGTACTTTGATATGCCAAAATTTCGAGTGAGCCCTCAGCTTCAATTGGACGGTATCGAATTTTGTGTGATTGTTACTCTACAGTTGTTACATAACAATAAATAACGACAAGTCGCTTGTGACAACGTGCCCCGTGACCGGGACACGTTGTCACATCAAATGTAATTGCATGCAAAATGTAATCCAAACTGTATACAACGTAAATATCAATATATTATAGTGCGCTGCAATGTAAAAAAGTAAAATCCTTCACAGAAACATTTATTTTATTTCAAAAAAGTACAAAAAGCACGAAGTTTTCGTCTTAATCTAAATAGGCAAAAATTCCACTCGAATGCGCAACTTATTGATAAACATTTTTTCTTTTATAATTATGTCGGTGATTAAACATAAAATATTTGGTAAAAGTTTACAATAACTTACACAGCTCGGATTACTTTGACCTTGACATATGTTGTCAAGGACATAATACTGAGTAACTTTTTCTTATAACTTATTCGGCGGTCGCTTTTTATTAAAAAGTTATTAACAAAAAAAAGTTTGGCGACCTCACCGATTTCAATGACCTTGATATATGTTGTCAAGGTCACGACCCCGAGTGACCTTCAGAAGGTGTGGCGGCTGCAAGCGCACCGAATCTGGTGGCGCAACCGCCACAACACAAGCGCGCCCCGCGCCTGCCAGACGGCAGCCCGTCATACACACCCCAGCCGGCGAGAGCACCGGCGGCACGGCAAACGGCCGCACGCAACGGGCACGTGCAATCAGCAAGCCGTCGGAGATAATAACAAGTACGCTCCGCTAGGCGGCTGCCCTTTCTCGTAAGAGAAATTCGGCGACCAGGATATAAAAGGACCGGCAAGCGACGATACCTTCGACTATCCTCGCACAGCTATATGATACAGTATCAGCCTCGAGAAGGAAGTCTTTTTGATAACGCTGCGCAAGTACAACCGTACCAAGCCGCCAACTTCCCGCTCATCGCTGCCGACACACAGGCGTGCTCTCCGAGCCTTGAGCACCAGGCCACGCAGACGGAGGACCCGGACCTCGCCGATCAAGGGACGTACACACCGCCCGGCACACCGCCGGCGTGGAGGAAGCTCGGAGCGTGGGGAAATCGACAGCCACTCCACCGTACCAAGACGCAGCCGTGCCTGGTCTGGAGTGAACGCCTGCCAGCCTCCTAAGGAGAAACCAACCGGCCCTTTTCAGGGCCACATAACACAAACGGCCCTTCTCAGGGCCCCCAAATATCTCTAACAAACATCGCCATCTCGCACGAATTTTGGCCTACCGCCATAGAAGGTTTTAGCCGTTGCTCGTTATTCGTTAAAAAGTTATTAACAAAAAAAGTTTGGAAAATACGTAGGTTAGATGACGCGCTTTACAAGTATTTAACTGTTTAAAGCGCGTCACTAATCTACATAGGTTAGATGACGCGCTTTAACAGTATTTAATTGTTTAAAGCGCGTCAACTAACCCATGCGTAAACTATTTCGGGGCTACCGCACCTCCCCCGAAAGCAGGGGGGGGGTGTGGGTGAACCTCGGTTCGCGTGAAAAGTATATGCGTGAACTATTTCGGGGCTACCGCACCTCCCCCGAAAGCGGGGGGGGGGTGTGGTTGAACCTCGGTTCGCGTGAAAAGTGTATGCGTGAACTATTTCGGAGCCATCGCACCTCCCCCGAAAGCAGGGGGGTGTGGGTGAACCTCGGTTCGCGTGAAAAGTGTATGCGTGAACTATTTCGACATATATATTAGTCATTTATGCCTTCCAATACTCAAAATAGCTGCTATATTTTTTAAACTTTTTTGTTTATAACTTTTTAATAAGCAGCGACCGCCGACTAAGTTATAAGGAAAAGTTACTCAGTATTATGTCCTTGACAACATATGTCAAGGTCACAGTAATCCGAGCTGTGTGAGTTATTGTAAACTTTTACCAAATATTTTTATTCGTTATCGTCATCCGAAGATTCGCAGTAGATTCCCATCAAATTTGAGACCAAGTGCCCCGAGGGCATTTTTTTACTTCAAACAGCCTCATGTCCGACACGTTTGAGATATTCGTAAGGTTAGGTACTGCACGCGGTAGGTAAAAGTACATACTTTAAGATAATGTAAAGGTCTATTCTGAAAAACATAAGCTTCATGTCCAGTACGTTGAATATTAGACAATAAAATTTTACTTACGGTCGCAAAAAACTTTCAAGTTGATTTTACGTCAACATGGCTGGCGCAATCTCAAGACTGTAAACACACCAAAGATGGGCATACACTAACACGTTTTGGGAATGACGGGTGCTGCCCTCCGGTTATTAGTTTTTTAAATAAAGCCAAAGTGACAACGTGCCCCGCGTGACAACGTGCCCCGGTCTACCTTAAGGGTTGGGGAGAACACGAAAAGTAGGGCCCCGTGATGGGACTGGTTTCTGGTAGTATTTTGTACGTTGAACAAAAAATTATATAGGACTTGTAGGGCTAATTGCTTTAGTTTTCGAGATATGCAGTATTAAAGCTCAAAATAAATATAATATAAATCTTTACTTGGTAATTGTATAGATGGGGGGGACCACCTTGGATGACCTTGATATTTTAGTATGTTGTCAAGGTCACCCTCCTGAGTAACCTTCAGAAAATTTCAGCCCACGCTCGCTATTCGTTAAAAAGTTATTAACAAAAAAAGTTTGGAAAATATAGCAGCTATTTTGAGTATTAGAAGGCATCATAGATACTTAAATATTTATAAAGCGCGTCACTAACCTACATAGGTTTGTTGACGCGCTTTAAACACTTAAATACTTTTAAACTTCTGAAGGTCACTCGGTCATGACCTTGACAACATATCCCAGGTAGCAGACAGTCGTCATAATGACGTAATTCTTACGTCATTTTATGACGTATGTTACGTCATTTATTCCTAAAGTTTAACGTAAAAATGACATATTTTTCACGGTTCTAAGTCACATCCCAACGACGTCATTTTCTGACGTTTTATTGACGGCAAAAATAGGTCCAATGTACGACATACCGGTTTCCAGAAATGTTTTTTATGAAATTAAAATTTTAAAATGTCTACTTGATAAACGTTTATTAAAAAATGTTCTTTTTCTTTATTTAAGAAAAAAAAGCTTTTTTAACTGTTTCGTTACATGCCATGTGCGTATAGCCGCTCTCAAAGCGGTCACCTATCCTAGCACAGTACCGCGTCCGAGTCGCTTGACTTCGATGACCCAGTGGACAGTGACGATTTTCTCACCCTGATGCTTCCTTATTAACTGTACTTGTTTATAACAGGTACATCTTTAAAGTGTTCAAAAATCTTGTAATGATATCTTCTTGATAGTTATAACACTGCATGAAATAGTTGTCATAAAACTATAATTACACACGCAACTAGATCCACTTATACCATAAATTTACCACGTCAATCATAAAGTTACGAAACATTTTATAAATGTAGGAATATTCCTGTGAAAAATACTGTGAAAAATATGTCATTTTTACGTTAAACTTTAGGAATAATGCCGGGATTACGATGAATTTAACGTAACGGAACGCGACGGACGCGAAGTAGCGTAACGTGAACTTAAGAAATTACGATCGCCGTAACGTGAAGCAGTGTGCATTTGAAAAATGATTTGACAGCGTGGTGTGAGTAGAAGATTTGTTGTCATTCTCGTTGGTAGTTCCTGCTTGGTAATTCCAAATGAATTCTGATAAGACATTATCAGTATTTAAACTTAATTTTGGCCGGATATTTGTATCTTCAACTGCGGAAAAAGAAACGATTACGATCCGTTGGTGTGAGAGAGATTTTTTGGAGAAGAACCCAGTTTGGTGATGGACATAATTTACTTGAAGAACTCCGTTTTCGTGATCTCCACTTTTTTTTTATTTACACAAGGATGAATGTCGAAAGGTAAGATTGAATGATTGTCTAGTTACTAGTTACTAGTTATTCATCCTTGTGTAAATAAAAAAAAAGTGTAAATCACGAAAACGGAGTTCTTCAAGTAAATTATGTCCATCACCAAACTGGGTTCTTCTCCGAAAAATCTCTCCAAAATTAAGTTTAAATACTGATAATGCCTCATCAGAATTCATTTGGAATTACCAAGCAGGAACTACCAACGAGAATGACAACAAATCTTCTATTCACACCACGCTGTCAAATCATTTTTCAAATGCACACTGCTTCACGTTACGGCGATCGTAATTTCTTAAGTTCACGTTACGTTACTTCGCGTCCGTCGCGTTCCGTTACGTTAAATTCATCGTAATCCCGGCATAAATGAAGTAACATGCGTCATAAAATGACGTAAGAATCACGTCATTATGACGACTGTCGCCTACCTGGGTAGTCAATTAAACGTCTATATAATGTCATTTTACAAAGTCTTTTTGACATATTAAAACATGACGTTAAATATACGTCACTTAATCGACGAATGACGTTACTGACCAATTATGACCAAATATTGACGTCAAAATGACGAGTGCTTGCTACCTGGGATGTCAAGATCAAGGTCAACGGAAGGTGGTCCCTATTACTGCATAATTACCGTTATTTATGCCTTCCAATACTCAAAATAGCTGCTATATTTTCCAAACTTTTTTTGTTAATAACTTTTTAACGAATAACAAGCGACGGCTAAAACCTTCTGAAGGTCACTCGGGGTCATGACCTTGACAACATATATTAAGGTCATTGAAATCGGTGAGGTCGCCCTTAATCTAGACATTTACCTACCTTTTAATACTCAAAACTTAATATTGCATATCTTGAAAACTAAAGCAATTAGCCCTTTAAAACTTATATATTTTTTTGCTCAGCGTAAGAAATACTACCAGAAACCACAGTCAAATCAAGGGGCCCTAGTTATCGTGTTCGTGCCTAAGGGTTAGTGGAAATGAAAAGATATTACGAGATACTTACCGAAGAGGGTATCAAGAATGAGATGTTGCATGAAGAACTCAGTCCGGAGTCAGGGAACAGATCCAGCGACATCCTGGAACATAAAACAAAACAATTGATAAAATTTGAGATCAAGGAAAAAATGATAATCAACGCTGACGACGAAATTTATCGAGAATTTACGGAGGGAAGTTTCGGAATTCCCCAGATGACGGAGAGCGCGGAAGTTACGAGTACGACAAGGAAATCGAATTTTGACACAGGCGGAAGGAATAACAATGACAACGAGGCGCGGAAGTTCGGTCGAAACATGCCGAGCATAAAGAAATCCGAGTCAAAACGCCGATCAGCAAAAGCAAGTGTAAAAGGGTTTAAACGGAAGAATCGTAACGATTTTGCAAAAGCCGATACGCGGAAACGTGATACAATGGAAATCCAAAGTACGAAAGTGATGAAACACCGGTTAGACGGTGTGGAATGCGGCGTAGATAAGGCGCGCGCGCGCGCGACGTAGGAATGCCGCATGCCGAGCCGCGCCGAACAATTCAGAAGGTATCTAGACATTGAGCGTGTCACATCGCAGCGCGATAACGATGCCTAAAAGTGCTTTTCGAGCGTACCAATCGAAAGTGATGGAGCAGACAAGTGAGCAGTCACTGCGAGAGAGGTGCGAGAGGGCTATCCAGCGGATTGAACAGTGCTGCTACGAGCTCAGCCAGAAGCAGCAGGCCGAGCAGATGACACGACTGGGCGAAAATTACGCCCGGGAGCTGCCATTGACGGAGCCAATTGACCCCGGGGAGGCGCGTAAGGAGGACCACGAAAGACTTGCACGGGCAATTAACGAGTACAAACACCTGCGGGGCAGGACTGTCTTGCATTGCAGAGAAGTGAGAATCCACGACCCGGTGGATGGAGTCTAAATCGCCAACGCGGTGATAAAACTTTGCGTGCAGCGGCGCAGCGACGCGGAATCCCGAACCGTCCAATTCTAATTACCATCGATCTGGACGGGGACGAAATTAAAGTGACGACCCAGGTGACCGATGCGGAGGTTGGCGGAGTGCGAGACACCGACAACGAAGCAGCGCGAACGAGAGCTGACTCGGGTGGCGGTGTGCCGGCAAACTTGCCGTGCCCTGAGGGTCGGAGCAAGAACCGGCGGAATATCAACAAACGGAATTCCGGCCGGAGGAACTCGACCTTTACGATTGCGGACCGCCGGAAGACCAACAACCTGGGCCGGTAGCACCGTCTGAGACGATGCAGCGTGAAGAGACGTCGACGCCGGACTCACAGCATAGTGCGCAGGGCGTGAAGTCCCAACGACGTAGAAGTAAGATATCGCCGACGGACATTGGCTACAGAGAGGGCCACACGGAGGAGGCCAAGGTGAGCGGTGACGGATCGCAGCGCCAGATCCGAGTTAAATACCATCGGGAACATAATCTCTGGTTTACGGTGCTAGGGGCATCGAAAAGGAAGGCCGCGCAAACGGCGGAAAAAATAAATCAGGCGATTTACAAAGATAAAAGCACGGAGAGCCGCGAAAGAAGGTCCGCCAAACGGAAGGAACGATTGCGACGGACGACAACTATAAAGGATAGCCCCGTCGTCGGGAAATCCCCGAAGCCGCGGCTGACGGGGAGGATGCGGCCGTCCCCCGCAACCGAGACGTTGGAGCTGGCACACATCACCGGGGCACGCACCGTACCCGTGGTGTGCGTCGTGAGGATGAAGGAGGATCGGCGCGAGGGCAGCAGGCCTGCCTTTGTGGCCAACAATCGGCAGCATCGCGCTAGGAGAAACCTTATAGAGGCCAACCTCAGCTGCTTAGAGCGGTACTTGGAGGGAGCTCCTACTCATCCGGCAGTAAACGTGGAAGAGGTACGAGCCGCGCGAACCGAAACCGAGAGGATTATGCGCCAGATAGGCGCGAATGAGATGGAGCAGGAGCATGAGGTATACCTGGCGCGTGAGATGCTTGTACAGATAACCGAAGAGGGCGAGCCCCTCGCGAAAGTGACAGTGATGACCACAGTGGACTGGCAAGACGAGAGGCCAGAAGAAGGGGCGAGACAACCATCCTTTCAAGTCACCCTGACATACCGAAGGGGCACATTAAAATCACGAGTGATGGTTCTCGAGGAAGAAGGCGACCCACCGGACGTGCCGACGCAGGAGGCAACGGATGCCGTACCCAGGGCAGAGGAAATCACGAGGGCAAGTACACCGCTAACCTCAACCTCAGCGACAGTCGAAGTGCCAACACGGTTGGAGCACACGGCAAAGCGCCCGGCGATTAATACGCTGGACAAAACCCCGGTGCAAGACCAAGACAGGGGAGTGAGTGCCATCAAAATAGAGGACATCTCCGACGCGGAGGTCGAAACAGCCCAACAACCGGGGATCGATCTGGATGCATGGCGAGCCGTCATGTACCCGGCGGAGAGGAGGACGGCGAAATACGCCCGGCAACGCAATCAAGCGTTGTACGAGACGGAGGAAGAGGAGAAAAGACACCGACGTTCCAAGACGAAGAGGGAGAAGCGCCGAAGGAAGCGCCAAGTGAGAGTAGACTCGGCACGAGACGAGACTCCATGCACCGAGCCGACGGGGAGGATGCAGCCGCACCCTTCCGTGCAGCCACGAGAGCCGAATACACACCCTACCGTGCAGATCACGGTGGACCCACGGGTCATGGTGGAGAGGATACCGGAGACGAGGGCGACCAGGCCAGCCGAGAGCGAGGGACCCGGCAGCCCGAGCAGCGAATCCGAGAACGAAACTGCCGAATAAGTGAGTGAGTCCCGATTGCGCACATTACAAATTGGACACAGCAATATTTCCCGATCGGACACGGTGTCGATTGCACACGGTGCCGATCGGACACGGTGTCGATTGCACACGGTGCCGATCGGACACGGTGTCGATTGCACACGGTGCCGATCGGACACGGTGTCGATTGCACACGGTGCCGATCGGACACGGTGTCGATTGCACACGGTGCCGATCGGACACGGTGTCGATTGCACACGGTGCCGATCGGACACGGTGTCGATTGCACACGGTGCCGATCGGACACGGT
>NW_020225197.1:15084-18268 GCF_003070985.1 Temnothorax curvispinosus | reverse complement strand
GGGGGGGGCTTCGCCCCCCCCCCCGCACCCCTCATGGACACGCCTTCGGCGTGCCCGGTAGGCAATGTATTAAGTACAGTGAGGAGCATTAATGAGTTCCGTTACCCGGTGAGCTACGGTGCAGAGCGGTGCAGGCGAGCGCGCTACGTTACCGTCACGGTCGATAAAAGGTTCAAATACAGAACCGCGAACGCGTAAAAATGGTCAGTCACGCTGTATTGCTCGCGCGTGCATTTGATTAAAAAAACATTTTTAATACAATTTGATGCACACAATTAATACGTATTACATACAATATAACAATCATAGGTGAATATGTAATTATAATTGTATTATTATGCATCTGCAACTATTATTCCACCGACTAAGTATGTGTTTACTGGAATAATATAATTACAGATAATATGATAATTATAATTACAACATTATTACCTATAATTATTCTATTGTATACGTAATGCATATGTAATTATATGAAAAATTGTTTCGCGATATTTTATAATTTTTACGATGTCGCATTATCTTCCGTATCTTATTTATAAGTAAATGAAATATTAAAATTAAAAGCTAAGTAATGTTACGGCCGATATTCCGAGCAATATTAGGGTATTAATAAAAAGCTATAATACATTTTGAATTATAATTATCGAGTCAACGTTTCGACCTACTTAGTCTTTCTCAGGGCATTACATTCAAACTTACAAGTGATATAAATAAAAATAATAATAACTGTTGAAGTTCACATTATCAACGCTGAAAATTATAGTCATCGCCGATGGAACGATTACGACACGCAAAAGAAATAAGGTCAAAGCCAACTTCGAATTAAACGCCGTCACAGGCCACATAATTACAATAATTGTTACCGATTACAATAAATCCTGATCTGAGTTGCAGCTGACGGAGATGCTAATTTCGTGCATTTTCCGTATATTTTAAAAGGGGCAATCTTCTGTATGATCCTGGTATCAGCCATGCTCAACGTCGGAAATTGTCATGTCCGATATTAAATGGAAGTAGAGATCGGTGTTGCGTCAAGAACCTTTTAAAATATACAGAAAATGCACGAAATTAGCATCTCCGTCAACTGCAACTCAGATCAGGATTTATTGCAATAGGTAACAATTATTGTAATTATGTGGCCTGTGACGGCGTTTAATTCGAAGTTGGCTTTGACCTTATTTGTTGCTAATTTGTTGCTCGCAACACAAGTGTAAATAACAGCGGAAAACCTCAGCGTGCGGATAGTCATAAGAGTAAAGTATCAGAAAAGAATTTGGTGCTCGTTTAAATTTGCTACTGGCGTATTGTCTGAATTTGTTGCTATCGATATATTCAAGTTCCGAATTTGTTGCTTACAAAATAAGTATAAACAATAGCGGAAAACCTCAGCGTGCAGCTAGTTACAAGAGTAAAGTATCAGAAAAGAATTTGTTGCTCGTTTAAATTTGCTACTGGCGTATTGTCTGAATTTGTTGCTCTCGATATATTCAAGTTCCGAATTTGTTGCTTGCAAAATAAGTATAAACAATAGCGGAAAATTTCAGCGTATAGCTATAGTAATAAGCGTAAGGTATCAGAAAAGGATTTGCTTCTCGTTTAAATTTGGTACTGACGTATTGTCTGAATTTCATGCTAAGATGTTTTCCGCTATTGTTTATACTTATTTTGCAAGCAACAAATTCGAAACTCGGATATATCGAGAGCAACAAATTCAAACAATACGCCAGTACCAAATTTAAACGAGCACCAAATTCTTTTCTGATACTTTACTCTTGTAACTAGCTGCACGCTGAGGTTTTCCGCTATTGTTTATACTTATTTTATAAGCAACAAATTCGGAACTTGAATATATCGAGAGCAACAAATTCAGACAATACGTCAGTAGCAAATTTAAACGAGCACCAAATTCTTTTCTGATACTTTACTCTTATGACTATCCGCACGCTGAGGTTTTCCGCTGTTATTTACACTTGTGTTGCGAGCAACAAATTAGCAACAAATAAGGTCAAAGCCAACTTCGAATTAAACGCCGTCACAGGCCACATAATTACAATAATTGTTACCTATTGCAATAAATCCTGATCTGAGTTGCAGTTGACGGAGATGCTAATTTCGTGCATTTTCTGTATATTTTAAAAGGTTCTTGACGCAACACCGATCTCTACTTCCATTTAATATCGGACATGACAATTTCCGACGTTGAGCATGGCTGATACCAGGATCATACAGAAGATTGCCCCTTTTAAAATATACGGAAAATGCACGAAATTAGCATCTCCGTCAGCTGCAACTCAGATCAGGATTTATTGTAATCGGTAACAATTATTGTAATTATGTGGCCTGTGACGGCGTTTAATTCGAAGTTGGCTTTGACCTTATTTCTTTTGCGTGTCGTAATCGTTCCATCGGCGATGACTATAATTTTCAGCGTTGATAATGTGAACTTCAACAGTTATTATTATTTTTATTTATATCACTTGTAAGTTTGAATGTAATGCCCTGAGAAAGACTAAGTAGGTCGAAACGTTGACTCGATAATTATAATTCAAAATGTATTATAGCTTTTTATTAATACCCTAATATTGCTCGGAATATCGGCCGTAACATTACTTAGCTTTTAATTTTAATATTTCATTTACTTATAAATAAGATACGGAAGATAATGCGACATCGTAAAAATTATAAAATATCGCGAAACAATTTTTCATATAATTACATATGCATTACGTATACAATAGAATAATTATAGGTAATAATGTTGTAATTATAATTATCATATTATCTGTAATTATATTATTCCAGTAAACACATACTTAGTCGGTGGAATAATAGTTGCAGATGCATAATAATACAATTATAATTACATATTCACCTATGATTGTTATATTGTATGTAATACGTATTAATTGTGTGCATCAAATTGTATTAAAAATGTTTTTTTAATCAAATGCACGCGCGAGCAATACAGCGTGACTGACCATTTTTACGCGTTCGCGGTTCTGTATTTGAACCTTTTATCGACCGTGACGGTAACGTAGCGCGCTCGCCTGCACCGCTCTGCACCGTAGCTCACCGGGTAACGGAACTCATTAATGCTCCTCACTGTACTTAATACATTGCCTACCGGGCACGCCGAAGGCGTGTCCATGAGGGGTGCGGGGGGGGGGGCGAAGCCCCCCCC
>NW_020225197.1:10526-14984 GCF_003070985.1 Temnothorax curvispinosus | reverse complement strand
ACCGTGTCCGATCGGCACCGTGTGCAATCGACACCGTGTCCGATCGGCACCGTGTGCAATCGACACCGTGTCCGATCGGCACCGTGTGCAATCGACACCGTGTCCGATCGGCACCGTGTGCAATCGACACCGTGTCCGATCGGCACCGTGTGCAATCGACACCGTGTCCGATCGGCACCGTGTGCAATCGACACCGTGTCCGATCGGCACCGTGTGCAATCGACACTGTGTCCGATCGGCACCGTGTGCAATCGACATCGTGTCCGATCGGGAAATATTGTCGTGTCCGATTTGTAATGTGCGCAATCGGGACAATCCCGAATAAGTGACCGGAGGTAACGACCGGCGGAAGTAACGACCGGCGGAAGTAACGACCGCGAGATAGAGACAGTTTGAGTTGTGGAGATTTTATTTAGTTTAAAGACACCGCGGTCGACTGTAGGAATAAGTTTCATTTAAAAAATAAAGATATAAAAAATAATTGGTGATGAGTTTATTTGCGTATAAACTAACTTGTGTCACTAAAATAAATTGACCTAATATTGCCCGCTGAGGAAAACGCTCTTTCCGAACTCGCGAATGTTGCAGGTATTGCTAAGTATTTTTTCGCCAATTCGACGAGTGTCGGATATTTATTAACTCTTGCCTTCTACTATTTGAAGGGTGAGTCATTATAATAGTCCGGGAGCCAGCGACCTTTTTCAATGACCAAAACCACAAAAGCTGAAAATTTTTTCTAAGCTTTATTTGGTATCACTAGTAAGTGAATGGACCTCCAGCTGGCGCACTTCCGGGGGGTGTAGCTGCGGCAGCCTCCCACACACGTAAAATAATAATAAAAAAAAACTAATACCGCAAAAGCTGAAACTTTGTTAACATGTTGATTATGTTACAATTAAATGAAAAAACGTATCCAGCCGAATTTAGAGTGGGGGATTATGCCCCAGTTTTTCACGTAAAGAAGTGAAAAATATGCTCTGAGTAAACTGATACCGCAAAAGCTGAAATTTGGTAAACTAATAGTTAAGATAATAACTTAAACGAAAAAAATATCCAGCTTTATATTTAGTAGGGGAAAAGTGCCCAGCTGATGCAGTGAAAGATGCTGCGCATCGATATGCGTGCGGGCGCGTTGCATCTTTGACTGCATCAGCTGGACACTTTTCCCTCACTAAATATAAAGCTGGATATTTTTTTTGTTTAACTTATTCAGTTAACTATTGTATTACCAAATTTCATCTCTTGCGGTATCAGATATCTATACTTTTCTCATTAGACACAGCGCGTCCATGCAGTTATTGGATGATATATACGTATAACTTTTCTGCTCTAAAGGAAGATAATAAAAAATGTTTACTATTAATTATTAAAAAATTTTTTTAGTATTTATTTAAAAAAATATACTAAAAATAAAAATAAACATACATAGTGTTAATACGCGTAAAGTAATATAATAATGTACAAATTTTTTAGATTTTGCCTTCTTCGGATTCATCGTCATCGAACTCATTATCGCTTTCCTTATCGCTGCAATTGATGTCAATCTGTGAAATATCTTCACCATCTGTAAACATATATAATAATAATATATTAAAAGACATAGATGATAATTATATAAAAACGCGAGAGCAAAATTTTAACGCAAATCAGATTATTAACTATAAAAAAAGTTTGCATGCTATACGAAATTGTTATAAATATTATTCAGTTTTATTTTAAAATTAAAATTATATAGATAAAATTAAAAAGAAAATAATCAAAAATTTACATTGAAATAATTAAAAAAAATAATGAAATGAGAGAAATATATCAGTATTATTCTAACCTGTTCTACTGTTTTGGTCATCATCGATAGTTATATCTCCAAGGGAAGAGGGTAGCTGCTCACCCTCGAACCATTTGAAAAGATATTTTCCCTCCTTCTCTTCCCAGCCAAAATCAGTCGGATGTAATGCCGTTGGAACCTGAAGATGAGCGTGTGCCCAAATATTTGCTATATATGTTGTCCGCAGTAAATGTTGGTGCAGCTCAATTTTGCAGGGAGGCAGAGCTGATCCGTCGATATTATTCTTCAGTAAACGGAATATGTCATCGTTTCGTACAATATTGTATGTCTTCAAAAATGTTGTAACTCGTGCTTCGTTGACTTTGTTGATTTTTTTGAATCCATACATACGACAAACATATTCTTCTGTATTATCAAACGTACTCTGCAACTCGTCGTCAGGTGCGTTGCTTAGTTTGATAAAACTATCGATATATATTTTTGAGTTGTGTAAAATTTTATACGGACGACTTTTTCCTTTCTTGAAAAATGACGGGTTATAATCGCAACCCGTTAGGGCATGAAAAGCCGGCAGCGCTGCGCTCAATTTAGGGCCTAACGTTTCATACAGTTTGCTAATGTTAATAAAGCGCTGATTGTTACCGACTCCGGCTTCCATTGAAACTTTAACATTAGCGTTACTTAAGGCACTCATGTTAGAAAGCATTATTACGGCCACGTCAGTATCGGAGCATCTTATCGTGACATGTGCGTCGTAATCTATTTGGCAGACGTGGAAAACGATCTTCGTATCCGCTTCTTCATGCGCTGGACAGCTTAATAAAACATCGTGCGTCCTTTCTACGTGGCCATTATTGACTTTATATTTATAGCATTGATCATAATTTATAAAAACAGTTTTATTACCAATCAAAGGTGCTACGTGATCAAGTGTCCAGTGCTGTATAATAAAATTCACTAACGCCTCTTTAAAATTGGCGTTTTTCAAGTCGTTACAGAAATCAGAAAAACGTATTTGATCTGCTCCCTCGATGTGGAATTGTGTGACTTGCATTCCTCTCAAAGAATGTTCATTATCTTTGATGGAAGGAAAAATGTACAGTGGGGAGCATTAATGAGTTCCGTTACCCGGTGAGCTACGGTGCAGAGCGGTGCAGGCGAGCGCGCTACGTTACTGTCACGGTCGATAAAAGGTTCAAATACAGAACCGCGAACGCGTAAAAATGCTCAGTCACGCTGTATTGCTCGCGCGTGCATTTGATTAAAAAAACATTTTTAATACAATCTGATGCACACAATTAATACGTATTACATACAATATAACAATCATAGGTGATTATGTAATTATAATTGTATTGTGCATCTGCAACTATTATTCCACCGACTAAGTATGTGTTTACTGGAATAATATATAATTATAGATCATATGATAATTATAATTACAACATAATTACCTATAATTATTCTATTGCATATGAAAAATTATTTCGCGATGTTTTATAATTTTTACGATGTCGTATTATTTTCAGTATCTTATTTATAAGTAAATAAAATATTAAAATTAAAAGCTAAGTAATGTTATGGCCGATATTCCGAGCAATATTAAAGTGTTAATATAAAGCTAGATATATATACATTTTAAATTATAATTATCGAGTCAACGTTTCGACCTACTTGGTCTTTCTCAGGGCATAGTGTTAAGTAATAGTCTATAAAAGTAACGTACATCATGTAAAACTGTGGAGTTTTACCGTGTTCTCCTTGCAGTGTTTGCTGTTTAAATTGTTGATATTCATCAAATAAATTCTGTAGGTTTCGTGGCAGTACTCGAGGTTGATCAGATCTTTCTTCTTTAAATTTAATTAAATATATTTTCATGTCGTCGCTACATTCAATATTTTTCTGGTTCAAAAATTCTTCGAAATGTAAAATTTGCACAGCTAATGATGCGATTGGATGCAATCGTTTGCACCTATTAAAATGTTTTCTTGCAATAAAACTGTTTACAGATCCGTTCGCCAGCATTTGCGCGTTGACCATAACATTCGTAATACCACAGTTGTCAATAAATTTACCAACGGCTTTAAAGTAAGACATCATTATGTGGAAGGATCCAATATGAATAAATAAGTTGTAACGTGGTTTTTCGGTACACTGAATTTGAAGTGCAATTTTAGCGATAGCGAGATCGTAAGTAACTTGCATATACTTTTCGCCGCATTTCCTAGCGACCTGTTGACTCTGTTTCATAGTTTCCACAACAACTGATTTGCTCGTCGGTGAGGCGTTAATTGTAGTTAAGTAGCAAAGCTTTTGCGTTGGAGCTGTGTCCTTGTAGATCAAGCTATTAAAACCAACCCACATCGCTGTTTTGGGTACTTCAAGGTAGTGGGAAAGCATGAACGCGAAATTAATTTTTTGTAACCATTCTGAACTCGGGGTTGTTAAATCTGATGAAACATCTGCAAGCTGTAAACGTTCGTGAAGTTTTGGTGTCTTAGTGTACGGTTCTAACTCGTGAGTAATTGCGTCGAAAGTCCGCCTTCGTTTATTAGATTTTTTGGAAGGGCCTGCTGTACTTATTTCAGCGCTGTTGTCCTCATTATCATGCTCAATAGAATTATCTGTTGTGCCGCAAAGGTCAACGATCCCTAATTGCGACATTTAGCTGT
>NW_020225197.1:0-10516 GCF_003070985.1 Temnothorax curvispinosus | reverse complement strand
CCAAAGAACTCCGTGCCGATCCTGTAATCCCCAGGCGCGGCACAACATATCAATATTTTGAAAAATGATACCCACGGTGTCGTGCAGTGTGTCCTTACCGGATATCTTTGTCGCATCGACGAATCGTTCGAAATTATTAAATGCGACACCAGTGCATAGATTTCTTGAACGAATGATGCCTTCAGGACAAACATCAGGACGCATGCTAGAAGTAAACGTGGTTTCAGTCTCGATACCCTCCAGACTTGTGTAGCTACAGCAGTGGCCATATCGGTTGATAATGTTAACAATCTTCTTGCTATTTGTTAAACTTTTTAGACTCATACCAAGGCATATATGTTTCGAAGGTTTTATTCGTCCATTCGACACTGCATATATGATATCCTCGGAAAAAGATTTTGCTAATCTATTTCCACTGTCGCCGCGCTTACGACGATGATTTGGCCCACTAAGTAAATTTAAATAAAAATCAATTAAGTTCTCTGGAATGTCACACTCTCCTTTGATTAAATCTGCAGAGTTGAGCTGATCTGGCAATTTGTTTTGTTTGACATTCTGTATTTCCTGTCTTAAAATTAATGCTGCATGCAATAAAACTTCCTTTTTTTCGATGCGATGAAATTGTTGTTCTACGACAACGCTTTTGTAAGGTTTCACAAGTTTTTTATTATTGTGCGACACGATGGTTATTTTTTTTGAAAATGTAGCTAGAAGACGATTTTCTAGATGATACGGCTTCGTCGTATATGCATCTGTGTTTGCCTTGTGTCCTTCCAAATAATCTATAAATATTGTGTTCAGATACGACAGGAAAAACGACTGATTTTTGGCGATGATATTTTCTGACACAAATTTACATACTTCTTCATATGCTTGAGAATGAACATCACGAGCTGTATGCCACTCTGTCCTTGGCTTCTCTTTACTTTTCTTCGATACCGCTGTATTTTCGTATTTTTTTCGGCATATCGTATGATAAAATATTAATTTGTCTTCTAACGCCAAGTTATGCAATTTTTGAACAAACTGTATATCGTTCAAGTCCATTGCAATTTGCTGTATAGTTGATAATGCTTTTTTCTTCTCTAATAAATGTAATTGTTGCTCCCGGCCTTGATGTTTTTTCCTATTTTTATCACAAAATAAACAAATAGGATTATGTGATGCCTCTTGAACAATGCCAGATACGTCAACATTGTCAACTACAGCCACATCGTCTGGATCAGTGGCATCCTCGCCCCCAGCGACATCGTCGCCTGCGTCGACATTTTCGCGTTCAGCTTTCTCGTTTTCAGCATCAACCTCGCCTTCTCCTTCAACTGCAGCCTCACCTCTACCGCCATCCACGCCTTCAATAACACCCTCGTTTCCAGCGGCATGCTCGCCTTCCACAGCACTGTCGTAAATAAAAAATAATTTTATAATAAATCATGCATGCATAATATAGAAAAGAGTAATGTACTAGAGATAATGTACTAATGTATTAATGTAAACAAAAATTTTTACAGAATGTAAGATCAAAATTAATTTTATAATCTTTAAGGAAAAATATTTTAATTACACTTATTTATCTTATAATAGAAGCACTTACTCTGTACTTGAAGATGAGGATGCCTGCTTTTTCGGATCATATCCTCTCTGTTTGGGCGGTAATGCTGTAAAACGGTTGCGGCACTGACTGTGATAAACTTGAAAACTGTTCGGCTTTTCCGGCAACACAACGTTCGAGAAAGCCAAATCAGCGTGTTTCCGAATTTTTAATATGGCTATACACTTCTTTAACTTGTCCGCATCAAAAAGATTTAATTTTCCGCTTTTTTTGGAGCAAAATACGCAAAACGGATGTACGTTAGACATTGTCGCAGCTCCGATTGGTACAAGTTCAACGGTCGCACTAGATAGCTTGGCGTCACTTTGGCAAATTCGGAGCATAGAGACGCCAAATTTGCTAGTGTAAATATTTACTAAAACTCTTTAAATTCAAGAACTTGTGAGATAGTATAATAACGTCTGCATGGACGCTCTGTGTTTAATGAGAAAAGTATAAATATCTGATACCGCAAGAGCTGAAATTTGGTAATACAATAGTTAACTGAACAAGTTAAACGAAAAAAATATCCAGCTTTATATTTAGTGAGGAAAAAGTGTCCGGCTGATGCAGTCAAAGATACAACGCGCCCGAGCGCATACCGATGCACAGCGTCATTCACTGCATCAGCTGGGCACTTTTCCCCCACTAAATATAAAGCTGGATGTTTTTTTCGTTTAAGTTATTAACTTAACTATTAGTTTACAAAATTTCAGCTTTTGCGGTATCAGTTTACTCAGCGCATATTTTCCACTTCTTTACGTGAAAAGCTGGGGCATAATCCCCCATTCTACATTCAGCTGGATACGTTTTTTCATTTCTTTATAACATAATCAACATGTTAACAAAGTTTCAGCTTTTGCGGTATTAGTTTTTTTTTATTATTATTTTACGTGTGTGGGAGGCTGCCGCAGCTACACCCCCCGGAACTGCGCAAGTTGGAGGTCCATTCACTTACTAGTGATACCAAATAGAGCTTAGGAAAAATTTTCAGCTTTTGTGAAATGACGAACTCTAAACGGTCGCTGGCTCCCGGACTATAATTAATGATTATCTCCATTTGATAATGGTCAAGTTTCGCCAGTCAGTTGTGTACTTGAAGTACTCTTTAAAAAAATAAAATGTAATGCACTTCCAACTACACGTCTAGTTCTTTCCTCTGGTATATCAGTTGGAGCTAGCGTCTGTAAAGAATAAAATATTTATTCAAATATACATATATTTATATGTGTCTGTGAAGTTGGCACCTCATTTTCAAAAATCGGAAATTTTATTAAGAGTTCCATTTGCACCCACAATAGTTCTACAGTTCCTGATGTATTTCATAAATATTTCCGTCGATTTAGATAAAAATATAACGATTTAAAAAAATGCTAACTTCCCGTGGCACCTCAAGTTTTGAAAATATTTATTTTTATTACGGAATTCTATAGTTCTTGAAAAGTTCTATAGTTCCTGATAGGTTTTAGCGATAGTTCTGGTCTTTAAATATTTTTAAATAATTTTTTAATTTGACCGCTGGCACCTCAAGTTTCAAAAAAATTGATTTTTATCATGGAATTCTTTAGTTTTCGAAGAGTTCTACAGTTCCTGATAGGTTTTAGCAACAGCCGGCATCTAAATATTTTTTAAATAACTTTTTACTGTTACCGCTGGCACCGCACACAAGAGTAAAGTCATGAATCGCAGGCAGTTTCGATCAACTTTTTGACAGTTCTCGATAGTTCTCGCATAGTTCCAACAGTTTTTATAAGTTTTAGCAACAGTTCCGGGCTCTAAATAATTTTTTAACAATTTTTTACTGTGACCGCTGGCACCGTACACAAGAGTAAAGTCATGAATCGCAGGCAGTTTCGATCGAGTTTTTGACAGTTCTCGATAGTTCCAACAGTTTTTATAGGTTTTAGCAACAGTTCCGGCCTTTAAATATTTTTTTAACAATTTTTTACTGTTACCGCTGGCACCGCACACAAGAGTAAACACGGAGGTGCAGGCAGGCAGTTCTGGCCGACTTTTCGGCATTTTCGTACAGTTCTGCGATAGTTCTGAAGACCCCGGTAGGTTCCGATCACAGTTCCGGCTTTTAAATATTTTTTAACAGTTTTTTATTCTCAGAGTTGGCACCTCACCATCAAGAGAACTAAGGAGTGCGGGCTTGTTTCGCGGTTTTTTTCGACATTCCCCGACAGCTCTTGCATAGTTCCAACAATTTTGATAGGTTTTAGCCACAGTTCCGTAACCTGTAGAGGACCGCCGGCATTTTTCTATTGAAATCTTGGATTTTTTTTACGTAAAATTTATGCATATAGGTACAATCAACATGTTCCGAAAAGTTTTCGTTTCTGGTCCCTTTACAGTCCACTCCGGCCCAGAACAAAACGGCAAATATTGAAAATTTTTAAAATTTGAACTTTAGTGTTTTTGATATCGCTAATCACGATTCTGAGGTCAGATTATCGAAATTTTGCACAGGAACAGTGTTACCAACCTAAATAAGCCTAAATGAGTAACAGCAGTTACATTCGTGTATAAAACTTTCCTTTGGCGTTACCCAGAGCTAACTACGTGGAAGTAGAAAGTTTTGTAGCTCCTTTTTTGGTTTTTTTTTTTGTTTTTTTGTTTATTTTTTTAGTATTTTTTCGTTATTTTTGTATTTTGAGCCACTCCGGCTCAAATCTAAAGGTTAATATTTATTTTTTTTTTGTTTTTAAAAGTTTTTTAATAAGTGCTGTTAAATCTTACATTCTAAGCTTATATAATATATGATTTTGAAATATAATTTTAGAGAGAAAGTAGTATTAAATTCTCTCAAAAAGAAATAAAATTATAGGAAATTAAAAAGTAAAAATAATGTCAGAAGTAATCTTAAAATGTTAGAAATAAAATTTAAAAAATCTGAAAGTATAATAATCTTAAAATAACTAATCTTAAGTTGTTATAAATATAGTTGTAGGAAATAAAAAATTAAGAATAAAATTTAGGACAATAAAAAAATAATCGAGATTAAGCGACCCAACTGGCCAATTTCTATTTATTCGTCTCACAACGTTTCGACCCCGATTGGGTCCTTCTCAAGTGAGATTATACATAATTACGCAACAATATCATGCGTCGCAAGACGTTGCGCCCAAACCACATCATGCGAACGCCACGCTAGAACGAATAAAATGTCAATATAAGTATGTCAGATATAAATTATGAAAAAGTGGGAGACATATCGCAAGTACATCGTGAGAACTTACATATTAAGTGCGTTTTTATCTACGCACTGGCGGATCCAATAATTTATTACAATAAAAAAAATCAACAATTTTATAATCATTAAAAGAAAATTCTTAAAACCTTGGAAATATATATTGGGTTGGCAAATAAGTTTGTTCGGTTTTTTCCATTCAAAACCAGTCAAAAAACCGAACGAACTTATTTGCCAACCCAATATGTATACATATATATATATGTATATTATATATGTAGGTCCAGAGGTATGTTCCGGGACTTTTATTTTTGATATCGGTATATTGAATATACTATATTCCAGGACATTTGGCAGTTTCCAGGACTGTCCTGGAAAAAATTCATGTCCTACGGCAATTTCCGGGACAGTTTTTTGAATCTGATTACATATATATGCGTTATATTCCAGGACTGTACATTTCAAAAAACGTAAACAGTCCCGGAACATACCTCTGGACCTACATATATATATATATATTTATATATATATATATACTTATATGTGAAATTAGATGCTTTATCTTTATATATATATATATTAAAATTTTATGTGATAATGTAGGAAAAACAGGAATTTACGTTCGAAGATAAAATCTATTTTCACACTTTTACTGTAAAAATTATCTCTTTAATAAATATATAAGGAGTCTCAATTTATGAACTACCGTTAAAGTTGTTTTTGCAATGGAGGACTTAAAACTGTTAGTGGAAGCCTGCGACATGTTAGTTAAAGAAGTTGAAAATCTAGCTACTAATGCAACATATATGAAGGAAAGCGCTGCGAAAGTGTACGCTGTGGTCAAACACATGCGTAAAATTACGCCCAAATGTATTAAATTACAATACAACATGGAAGACAAAGAGGACTTATTCCGATATGTGTAAGTACAATCATTTTTTTCTTTTTCACTCGCAAACAGACGGCCGCGATTAGTTTTTTTTTTTTTCGTTTATCAGACACAGATGTATAAATTTCATCGGTGAACTACAAAAAGGTATATTTGATAAAACACTAATTAAAATTCATAAAATAGAAATGGAAGCACAAATAATTTGTGATAAAATAGCAGAAATTAAAATTCCTGGAGCTAATCCAAGGATTCGGACAAATGATTCGGACGCTTCTACAAGTGGTGATAACGAGGATGAGATCATCGACGTCGACTGAATACGGCGCTATGATGTAGTAGTAGTTGTAGACTAGTGGCTGAAATGCAAACTTGCATTTTTGTCCCTAAAAACGACCTTTCAACTCCATCAGGGGAATAAAGTGCATAGTAATCTAACCTATTTGTATGAATTCTTGTTGACACAAAATTCATGCCGCATGACAAATAAATATATATATAATATGGTAAAAAGTTTAAACGATTTTTCCTTTTCATTTACCGTTCACCCCATTCCCTGTCATTAGAATTAAGCTGTCTTCGTTTATCGTTTACTTAATGTAATATTAAAATTTAATATCGCGAAGATCTAAACGATTAAATATCGTTGGCAAAGAAAAGATACGCGATCGTGAGCGAGAACGCGAACGGGGATGAGATAACGGGGGGGCCGGGAGCGAGAGCTTCGAACGGGGGAAATAACGCGAGCGTACCGTTCTCGCGGGCACTGTATAAGCGCGAAGCGCGAGAGAACGCTAATCCTCGCGCAATTAGATTGTCAGTTTGAAGTGTGTGACGATTAAATATAAAAAAAAAATGTCGGAGGAGGATCGCGATCTCATCGAATTCGCCACGGGCCTCGACTCGTCGGACGCGTATCGCGAGTGGGAACGACGGTGCGAAGAGCGTCTCGCGTCTCTGCAAGAGAGATGCCGAGAAAAAACCCGCCCGACGTACACCGGAACGGTGAACTCTCTTATCGTTCGAGTGGCGCGATTGGAAGGAGCGAGAAACGCTCTGCGTCAACGTTTCGCGCAGGTGGGCGCCGGTCACGGCGAACCGAGCAGAGGATTTTTGTGGACGGAGATAGAGACGGCTTTCGAAAGTCGCGTACTGACCGGTGCGGTTATAAACTCGAATCACGTCGATCCTCGATTATTTCTCGAGGACGCGAGGCGCACGGTGCTCGAACAAGTGCGCGTCAATCACGAGAGACACGCGTGCCAGAAGGTCAACACAGTTTTCAATGGCGAGTTCGTCGCGGGGGTTAAAACCGACGTGAAAAGCGTCGTCACGGGAAATCTTCAGCTCTTTCCTACGGCTGATTTGCGAGAATGGTACGACAGATACGTGATCGATGCCACTCTGGCGGGTCTGGATGAGTTTCAGGAACGCGACAGTGGTTGGGCATTGTCGCGTATATTGAACCTGATCGTGAACGTGAACAAGTGCAATCCCATGCACGCCGGATGTTGGTTTGAAATACCGCAATGAATAAAGGTAAAGAAAGCGGTGATCAACGTGCATTCATACGACAACGCGTGTTTCGCGTGGGCGGTAATCTCCGCTTTGTATCCCGCTCTGCGGAACGTGGATCGATGCGGGTCGTATCCCTATTACGCGACGGTGCTGAATTTGGAAGGGATCGAGTTTCCTATGACTCTGAGGCAAATTTCGAGGTTCGAACGACTCAACGACATATCCGTCAACGTTTTCACCACTTGGCGGAAGGGACGGAACGACGAGATCGTTCCTTTACAGCTGACCAACGATAAGGACAGACATGTCAATCTGTTGTATCTGTCAGATTCACGAAACAACTCGAACGGCGGTCATTTCGCGTGTATAAAGAATCTGTCGCGATTGTTGGGGTCTCAATTAAACAGGAGCAAGAACATGAAGTACATATGCGATCGGTAGGTATAAAAAAAGAGTGCGATGTATGTGGAATAAAAAAAATCGTACATATTTTATTTTCAGATGCTTACACTACTTTCACTCGAGAGAGAAATTGTCCGCTAACAGCGTCGACTGCGGAAAGATGAACGACTGCGCCATCGTTCTTCCGAACGACGACGACAAATGGTTGTTTTTTCGCGATCACAGTAGAAAGGAACGACTTCCCTTCGTGGTCTACGCCGATCTGGAATGCGTGTTGGAGAAAGAAAAGATAGACAACGATAACGTCAAAAGATACACATATCAGCATCACAGAGCGTTTAGCGTGGGATACTACCTGTGCAGCCCGTACGACGAGATTGGACCCGGGTACAGATTTCGTCGCGGCGAGGACTGCGTGTCGTGGTTCGTCAACGAGCTCAACGTTATCGCGCATCGCGCGAAGGAGATACTCATAACGAACGTGACCATGGCGGAGCTCACGTTGGACGAGACACGAAATTTTTGGAGCGCGACGAGCTGCCACATATGTGAGAGACCGTTCAAATCGGAGGACGGTCAACGCGTGCGCGATCACTGCCACTTGACCGGACGTTACAGAGGTCCCGCGCATCCGCGTTGCAACCTAAATTATAGAGACTCGTACGTTATTCCTGTGTTCTTTCACAATCTGTCCGGTTACGATGCCCACTTTATTATCAAAGATATCGCCAACAGCTTCGAGGGTAGAATCGATTTATTACCGCTCACCAAAGAGTTGTACATATCGTTCACGAAGTATGTAAGGGAAGGCGTTAACTGGGGAAACTGCGCGAAATTGCGATTCGTGGATTCGTTTAAATTTCTCAGCACCAGTCTCGAGAAATTGGCGTCGTATCTCGAAGGACAAGCTGAAAATCATGCGTTCGGAATTTTCAGAACTAAGCGAAAGCGATTTCGACCTGCTCACACGTAAAGGTGTATTTCCGTACGAGTACGTCGACGGCTTCGATAAGTTGCTGGTGACGGAATTACCGCCGCGCGAGGACTTTTACAGTTCGTTGACCGGCGAGACTGCGAGCGAGAGCGATTACGAGCACGCGCGGAACGTCTGGGGTTGTTTTCGCGTGAGAAATCTCGGCGAGTACAGCGATCTGTATCTCAAAACGGACGTGCTTCTTCTAGCGGATATCTTCAAAAATTTTTGCGACACCTGTATTGACACTTACGGACTGAATCCCGCGCATTACTACACTCTACCAGGATACACGTGGGACGCGATGCTGAAGTACACGGGGGTGCGATTCGAATTGCTCACCGATATTGACATGGTAATGTTCGTGGAGCGCGGTATCCGCGGCGGTCTGAGTCAATGCTCCAACAGGTACGCGCGAGCCAACAACAAATATATGCGATCGCACGACTCTTCGCAACCGTCGACGTATCTCATGTACTTCGACGTGAACAATCTGTACGGTTGGGCGATGTGCGAACCGTTGCCGTACGCGGACTTTCAATGGGTCGACGACGCGGAGAGTCTCGACGTAATGTCCGTGAAGTTGGACTCCGCTATCGGTTACATCTTGGAGGTCGACCTTGCGTACCCGCATGAACTCCACGACGCTCACGCTGACCTTCCGTTCTTCCCGACGCGCGATAAGCCTCCCGGAAAAGGGTGCGATAAACTCCTCGCCACTCTGCGCGATAAATCGCGCTACGTGCTGCATTACCGTAATCTACAGCAATGCGTGCGATACGGATTGTGCGTCACGAAGATTCACCGCGCGCTTCGATTCGCGCAATCTCCGTGGCTTCGGGGATACATAGAGCTTAATACGGGATTCAGAGCTCGCGCCAGCAACGATTTCGAGAAAGAAATGTACAAATTAATGAACAATGCGGTATTCGGCAAGACCATGGAAAACGTACGAGATCACGTAGACGTGCGTCTCGTGACGCGTTGGGATGGGAGATACGGCGCGGAGGCGATAATCGCGAAACCGAATTTTCACAGTCGAACCGTCTTCGCGGAGAATCTGATCGCCGTCGAGTTGCGCAGGCTCGAGGTGAGGTTGTACAAACCCATCTACGTCGGTATGTGCATTCTCGAGATATCCAAGACGCGCGTCTACGATTTTCATTACGATTACATGGTGCCGCTGCATCGCGAAAGGTGTAAGATAATGTACACGGACACCGACAGTCTCATATATTTTCTCGAGTGCGACGACGCGTACGAGGATATGAAACGCGACATCGCGAGATTCGACACAAGCGGCTATCCCAAGGACAACAAGTATCGCATGCCGCGCGTCAACAAGAAGATACCCGGTTTGATGAAAGACGAGAACGACGGCACGGTGATGACAGAATTCGTTGGACTGAGGTCGAAAATGTACGCCTTGAGGGTCGAGGAAAAGAGCGACACGAAGAAAATAAAGGGTATCAAGAAAAACGTGGTCGCGAGAACGATAACGTTCGACGATTACGTGTGTTGTCTGAACGACGCGATAGGGCAGTTTAGGCGTCAGTCGTGTATTCGTTTGACTGCACACGAGGTACACACCGTGTCCGAGTTGAAACTCGCTCTCAGCCCGTACGACGACAAGCGATACGTCGTTCCCGACTCGTACGACACTCTACCGTGGGGGCATTACAAGATACAGCCGTGAAAAGGACCTTTTTTTTTTTGTTATTAAGATTATATTTTTTTTAAACAATAAAGAATATACAACAGTCAACAGCCCTTTTTTCCTCTGAGTAAACTGACGATACAATTGCGCGAGGATTCGCTTTGGCTCGCGCTTATCGCTCGGCGGATGTCAATAGGGCAGCATATAACTCTGGAAATAGCTTTGAGAGATAACCGCGATTGACCTAGAGGGGAATTCGGAATGGCCCGCCCTCTCGCGCCGGGCGAGAGTGGTGG
>NW_020225196.1:0-2523 GCF_003070985.1 Temnothorax curvispinosus | reverse complement strand
AGAGAGAGAGAGAGAGAGAGAGAGAGAGAGAGGAAGGGAGGGAGGGATAGAGAGGGACAGAGGGGGAGAGGGAGAGCGAGAGAAAGAATGACGGGAACCAGGTTTGCCTCCCTCTTCCTCCCTCTGCCACCCTCTGCCTCCCTCTCCCTCTCTTTCCTCTCTTTTTCTATCTCTCTCTTCCTCTCTTTCTCTCCCTCCCTCTCCTTCTTTCTTCCTCTCTTTCCCTCCCCTCCTTCCCCCTCTCTCTTTCTCTCTCTCTCTCTTTCTCTCCCTCTACCTCCTACCCTCTCTCCCTCCTCCCTCAACCTTTCACCCTCCCTCCCCCTGCCTCCTTCTCCCTCCCTCCATCCTTCCCTCCCTCCCTCCCAACAATGACATGCTGAAATGAGACCGGCACCTCCACCATGTGAAAAACTCCATTGATTTTTGAGATTTTAAGTTGCCCGTTCTCAGCTTTTAATTGCTCGGACAGCAAACGGTTCTAAGAGGTTGTGAGCTACATCGGTAGAAAGAAAATACCACTGTTTGGAACGATTCTGACATAAGCCAAAAAACGGCCTTATTGACACCCCTCCTTTTTAGCTGCGTCTTTTTTTTTAATTTTCACAATTTTGCTTTTAGTAAAATTTTCAAAAAAAAGTTGGAGGCAGAAGATGAGCTCCGATCAAGTTGAAATTTTACAGATATTAGTTTTAGATATATTCGCATCTTTTCCGTCTAATTACGTTATAAAATTCAAAAATTTTGTTTTTTATATACAAGTTTACTCCACCTTAGTGTATATGTATATAAATTTGGGATTCCCCCGTAGCCCTCGGCGGGGGAACAGGTGGAGTGTAGAAAGGAAGGAAAAGAGCGTCGGAAAAAGGTGTTATAATAGAGAGGGAAGGTGGAGGAAAAAAGGTCGGCGTGAAGGAAGCCGAAAGGAGGTGGAGTAAATGGAGGGAGGCGAGGTGGAAAATAAAAGATGATAAAACCACAAAAAATGTCATATTAAATCGAAAAGTTGACATTTTAAAAATTTCATAACTCGGAAACCACTTCTATTCCAAAAATGAAATTTTCAGGGTTGTTTAAGGATATAATGAAGTATATTTCCTGAAAATTTCAAAGGATTTCGAGTTGAAAGAAAAAAGTTCTGGCTATCTGAAAATGGCGATTTTTCGAAAATCGATCGGCTTTAGATGGCCATAACTTAACGAAATAGAAGCAATCAAGTAAAAAGTGGGTAGATTTCTTCAGAGTATACCTGAACAAAAAATATCAGCTGCTGATCAACCCTCTACTTCGAAAACTGTAGATATGACAGCATTTCAAAAATAGGCAAAATTTCTCTAAAACAGTGGTTTAGTTAGCAGCTCGCCGTGAAGCCGGACTTGAGTGTAAACCAATGACCAATTTTTTCCTTAAAAGTAGAGGGTTTACAGAAAAGAATGCGGCCTCAAACGAGTCTCTAAGGTATATAGAAGCTGAGATATAAATTTTTGAAAATGACTGAAAAATCGACTTTTTTCAAAATTAAAAAAATTCTCCAGCGGCCGGATTTGATCGAATCGGGCTCAAATTTTCAGGATCATCTCCTTTTCTAGTGTACTTTCGAGGAAAAAATCGGCATCAAAATCGGTGACCCACCCCCGCAACCTTTGGTCGAAAAGTAATGGATCTGTCCATATATATATATATATATATGTATATATATATTGCTTTGAAAAATAATTGTTGCGCAACTACTTTTAAAAAATAAAACTTAAGTGGTACGTATCTTTGTATTCCCATTCAAGGGTCTTCTCATTCCAAGCTTTAATTCTTTTTAACAAAGTTATAATATTACAAAAAATCATTTTAATCACAAAGAATTAAAGAGATAACAGTACAAAATAAAAATATTTAATTAAAATAAAATAAATAAATTTTTCTTGTAAAAAAACTTGGCGCTGCTAGATCTTAAAATTTAATAAAGTACTAAAATTTTGATTAAATTTAATAAAACACAAAATTTTTGATTAATAAAAAATCAATAAACATAATTTAGAAAAGTATGCAGCGGAAGTAAAAAAGCAGAAGTGGTTATAACTAATTTAAAATACCATTTACAAAGTATCGAGGGGGAACAACGGATCGTGCGCCGCGGATTCGGAAATCTTCTGAGTCGTTCGTACTTTTCTGCCAGATATCGCGAACGGAAATCTTGTATCAGCTTCTCGCATCGAAGCCTCTCGCGTAGCGGAGATCTTGTACGCGTCGAACGGAAATCTTGAGCGCGCGGCAGAAGAACGATTGCGAGCGGAGCACGACCGGAAGTTTTCGGACCCCTCGCTAAGTAGCACACTTAAAATATAAGTAACTTTGATCCGCACTTTAAGACGAAACGAGCGAGTAGCGATTCAAGCAGCGATTTAAGAGGGAGAGAGCCGTGCTGTCTTTAGACGAGGATTGATACGCGACGACTTTTGGCTATGAGTTCTGGCCCACGACTTGAGGCTAGGAATCCTCAGCAACGACTGACTGTCCGGCGAGCGAATT
>NW_020225195.1:0-1072 GCF_003070985.1 Temnothorax curvispinosus | reverse complement strand
GGTGCGGCTACATCGTGTATCTTGATTTTTCGCGCGTGGAAAGAGCCCATAAACTAACGAAGCGAGTCCTTCTTCAACGCCACGACGTTTATTTCTCAGTTCTTCGATCGCGCTGTTGCGCTTGATCTATTCGTTCGGGAATGCTCTGGAGTCGCCCGATTGCGCTCTCTACGTTAATCTTGTTCGTCCCAGCGGTACCGATCTTTGGCGTTGCCACGCGTCGTAAGATTTTTCGATTCGAGAGGAGCGAATCGTAACTCACCGCAGCTATCTCGCCACTAAACTCTTCAATCGCGACGGTTCCTTTTCAATCTCATCGGTCACGACGTTCCTGAGCCGTTAGAAATCGCGTTTTACACGTATGTCTTGTTTGTCGCATCGGAATCATTCTCCGGTGCGGCTACATAGTGTATCTTGATTTTTCGCGCGTGGAAAGAGCCCATAAACTAACGAAGCGAGTCCTTCTTCAACGCCACGACGTTTATTTCTCAGTTCTTTGATCGCGCTGTTGCGCTCGATCTATTCGTTCGGGAATGCTCTGGAGTCGCCCGATCTTGCTCTCTACGTTAATCTTGTTCGTCCTAGCGCTACCGATCTTCGACGCGGCCACGCGTCGTAAGATTTTCCGATTCGAGAGGAGCGAGTCATAACTCACCGCCGCTATCTCGCCACTAAACTCTTCAATCGCGACGGTTCCTTTTCAATCTCATCGGTCACGACGTTCCTGAGCCGTTGGACCGCGACCTACACGTATGTTTTGTTTGTCGCATCGGAATCATTCTCCGGTGCGGCTACATCGTGTATCTTGATTCCTCGTGTCACGTCTGACGGTATAATCACCGCTATATTCCACCCGCATAAATTTTTCGATTTTCTACCTTCATTGCTAGAAGTCCCCAGCATCTGAAAACAACATTATAATATAACAATCATTCTTTAAAATAACTGTCACAACAATTCACTCAGCTGATGCGAACACGCGTTCTTAAAGTAGTAGACATAAGCCTAGAGAACATGGCTGCCTTAAGGTACCCTTTCAAGCTTAAGCCCCATTTGCATGAATCACACTATA
>NW_020225194.1:0-6882 GCF_003070985.1 Temnothorax curvispinosus | reverse complement strand
AACCGTCCTCTGCTTGCGTGATTCCCACGTTATAGCGCCTCCGCTGAGTGTAAAAATGTAACCGGTGTAGGAACGTCTGTCAATGGAACAATTGCCCCAGTCGGCGTCCGCAAAGCCTCGCAACGGTTGATTATCCTTGTGAAAGACCAATTCGTAGTCGGAAGTCCTCTGAAGGTATCGGAGCACGCGTTTGGCAGCAGCCCAATGCTCGCTGTTGTGACATGAGTTGAACTGACTAAGAGCACTAACAGCGTGCGCGATGTCGGGGCGTGTTCCCACGGCAACATACATCAGTGCCCCGATTAGCTCTTGATACGGGTGATCTTCGGTGTTGTCCTTTCCAGCGTCTGTGCTCTTCGTCAGCTTGACGCCTAAAGCGATGGGAGTGTTGACGGGCTTACAATCGCCCATCCCAAAACGTTTGAGAACCTCTTTGACGTAACCTCGTTGACCAAGATGAATGCTCTCCCCGTCGCGCCGAATCTCGATACCGAGACAGTATTTGGCGGTGCCAAGATCTTTAACCTTGAACAGTCTGGCGAGCTCTTTCTTGATTTGATTTTCCATATTTTGATCGTTGGAAACAATCAGGATGTCGTCAACATATACGAGTACAAAAGTAAGTTTTCCCTTGTCGACATAAACACATGGGTCCGCGTTGGTAGGAGTCAACCCCATGCTGCGAAGTGCCTTGTCGAGCTCCGCGTATCATTGCCGTCCGGCCTGACGCAGGCCGTAGAGAGCCTTCTTTAACTTGCATACCCTATCCGGGCCTTTGATGTCCCTCAGCATGGCGTAAACTCGCTTCAGAATCTCAGGATCCTGTTCTTGATGGGCCATCCTCTCCAAAGTTGGCTGCAACAAATCCGGCAATTCCATGTATATATCGGTATCGATTTTTCCGTTTAGATACGCGGTCTCAATGTCTAGTTGGGAAACCGGCAAGTCGAATTTTGCAGCCAATGCCATCAGCAGTCGAAGCGAACCTAGGCGGGCGACCGGAGCGTAAGTCCCGAAAAAGTCGATGCCTTGAGCGTATCACTTCGCGACCAGGCGTGCTTTTCTTCGATTCAGGACTACGTTGGCGTCGAATTTATTTCTCAAAACCGTGCGACATTTAATGACCTTTCCATTCTTAGGTCTCGACACGATATCGAAAGTATCGTTGAGGACTAAACTTCTGATTTCTGAATACACTGCGTCGAACCATTCATCCTTATTCGGTCCGGATATCGCCTCGCGAAAAGGGATTTCGCATGCATTGAATGCGAATTCGGCATCTTCCCATGTCTCATCTTCGCTTGACTCGACCTGATTTCCTGCTTCCCGTGGTTCGGCGACGGCAGACACCATGTTATATCCCTTGGCGGGTCGACCCGGTTTGCCCGTCAATATTTTGCGCGGTCTACCGAGACCACGTCGTAATTGATCGTCTGCTGGATCCGATTCCCCTTGGTCAGCATCGTTCGCAGCGTTAATTGGCGGGTTCTCATCGTGACCGCCCCGATCTGGCTCCTCATCGTTCGGTAGAACCCCCGCATCAGGGTGTGTGTTTCTGCCAATTTCAGTCTCACCGCTCGTCCCTGGGCTCTGCTGATTATCTGAAACAGAAAAAAGGTTGCCCGAGGATCCATGGACAGGATCTTGCTGGCCCTCCCTGGTCTGGAGCTCGTTGAAGAACTTGACATCTCGCGTCACATGAATCTTTATCTCAGACGGCATAGGTCTTGGACGTTTCGGAATATCCGACGAGAGTTCCTTCAATTCCTCTTGGCGAAAACTTGCCCTTGTCAGGAGATTTGTCTAGGATGTACACCTTGACTCCAAATTTCTGCAGGTATTTAAGGCTGGGGCGCCTGCCCGTCCACACCTCAAAGGGTGTCTTTGTACCGAGAATTTTTGTCGGGCACCTATTTCTCACGTGATTAGCGGTTGCATTAGCTTCGGCCCAAAAAGATGTCGGGAGTCCGGATTCCGTCAACATGCAGCGAGCAGACTCGACGAGTGTCCTATTCTTCCGCTCGGCTACACCGTTTTGTGCGGGTGTATATGGAGTCGTTAACCGTCGTTGAATTCCAGCCTCCGCCAGTATTTTATCCATAGTTGCGTTGCAAAATTCCTTCCCGTTATTTGACTGCAGTGCTTTGATTCTCTTACCGGTTTGCATCTCTGCATAATTTGTATACTCCAGAAACTTGGGTGTCACCTCGGATTTGTTTTTCAGAAAATAAATCATGGTCCAGCGGCTATGGTCGTCGGTAAATGTGAGAAAATATCGGGCGCCGCCCCGCGAGTGTGTTCGCATGGGACCGCACAGATCCGTGTGCACTATTCCGAGCAAGTCAGGTGATCTTTTGTCACGTTTCGGAAAGGGTGGTCTCGTGAGTTTTCCGGTGGCGCAGACATCGCACGGAAGAAGCACGTCGTTGACCTTGAATGTTAAGCCGGATGCCATCTCGTTCCGTAGCATGAAAGACATGTCGTTCCAGTTCAAATGGCCAAGCCGGCAATGCCATTCGGTCGCGCTATTCGAGGCACTCGTAGCTATGCATGCCGTGTCATGTCCCTCACGTAAGAAAAACAGATCACCCTCACGATCAGCCACCATTTTCACAACACCGTTAGCGTCTTTCACGTATGCGTGTTTTTCGGTAAACAAGACTTTATGATTTTTATCGACTATTTTCGCGATCGATAAGAGGTTCGTTTGAAGGTCCGGTACGTATAGCGCGTTCGCGAGCGTAACCTCCCTGTTCCGTTTACCGTTTGAGATTGTCACGTTTACGTCACCCTTGGCCGTCGCGCACGCGGTTGCCTGGTTTGCTAATTTTATACCGTTCTCAGCTTTGTACGTTCTCGCGAATAACTTGGCGTCCTTACAGAGATGCGACGTGCATCCGCTGTCGAGACACCACCTTTGACTCGTCACATAATTTGACGATCCGCTCGCGGAGACATTAGAGATTTCGTTTGCGTAAAAAACATCACTCGCGGTATTCGCACTTTGGGCTTCCCTCTTCTTCTTGAAGCAGTCCGCGGCCTTGTGGCCCTTCTTCTTGCAATAGTGACACTTGTATCTTGCTTCGTTCGAGGAGTTTTTACCGCCTTGTTGACGGCCGGTGGCGCCATCCGTCGGTGTCTTCGACTGTTGCTTCGAGACCATGGCGTTCGTGTCCACCTCGGCGTTCTTGTAAACCTTGCTGTCGTGCTCTTCGATGATCTTGATCATCAGTGCGTCTATGTCCGGCAGATTGTCGCGAGATTTGATTGCGCAGCAAAAGTTGTCAAAACTGCTTGGCAAGCTGTAAAGCAGCATTATAGACAGTAAATCGCCGTTGATCTCGATATCCGTATTATGCAATTTATCCACCGTATCCATGTATCGGGATAAGTAATCTCTCACGTCTTCGTCCTCGCGCATTTTATTCAATAATAATTGTTCCAAGAGCGCGGCTTTTCTCATAGGTCTCTGGGAAGCGTAAACAGATTTTAGCCTGTCCCATACCTCTTTGGACGTGTTGCAGTTCCGAATATGCTTAAGTTCCGTCGGACTGACGGACAAGACTAGATCACTCTTCGCCTTGCGATCCTGGATGGTCCAGTTGTTCAGCGCAGTTTGTGCCGCGGCGAGTGCTTCGCCTTCGCCGGTCACGGTGGGCCTCGGAATGTCGCCATTAACGTACGGCCACGAGTCGTTTTTTATCAAAAGCGCCTCAACTTGGATTAACCACGTATCGTAATTATGCTTCGTTAAGAGTTCGATGCGCGTCGAATTAATCGTACTCATGTTTGACATAGCTATTCGTGGCTCAACTATTTCGCGTCGTAGTTCGTTTCACGCGTACGCGATTAAGCACTTCCGATAAAGGCGTACACAGAAAAAGTCCTTCGTTCAATTTTCGTCGTTCGCGAAACCGCTGGGCCCATAACCTGTTAGGACGGGCAGGTCAGGGATGACGAAAATTAACCGGTTAGGATTAATGAACTAGATCTTTTATTATAACACGTGTACACTCGAGAATGTTCGAGACGGAAGAAGAAGAAGCTAACGTACATACGTGGCAACGAACAAAAGTGAAGTGAAGTTTTTGGAACGCTGTAGAAGACAGCGTCATCTAAAGTAACTAGAGAAAAAGACGATAGCGCCACCACAATTCGGCAGCGCTACTGTTAACCATTGGTAAAAGGTTTATAGAGAGTAACGAGGGCGCGTATTGTTCAATCTCTAACAAAGAAGGTCATTATTCGATCATTATTCCAAATAATAATAATTTTATCGTAAAATATTATTATCGTAAAAGTATTTTATCGTAAAAGTATTGTATGCAAAATTACAATCATTCACAAATCAGAAATTTATATAGGTAAAAAATTGTACATTTATGTATTTTTCTATTGGACTTTACAACAGACTATACGAAAATAAAAACATAAGTATTTTGACTTCTGCGAATTAAGAAGCTATTAATAATAGATAAATTTTGGAAAATTTGTGTAAAAATTTGTAACATTTAATTAAAAATTACAAATTTTAATTAGCCATAATTGCAATAAATTTTTAAGCTGTACAAAAAAATCGGTATTTGTTAGTATTTGTACGCAGTTGTAGTATTTTATGAGAAACTAAAAACGGAATTAGATTCTAAGTTGCATAATTTTACGATATGTAAATTGTAGTAGATTTCTATAGTTATTTATAAATAATTGTAGTATTCTACAAGTAAGCAGATGTTTTAATTTTTTAAGATTTTGTTTCTTCTTAAATTTTTACAAGTTGCCTAAAAGATATTTTTTTGATTTATTTTTTTGCAAATGTCATAGGTTGCGCAGTAACGAAATAACCGCAAACCCTCTGCCTGACTCAGGATTCTAGATTCACCAATTAATAAAATATTATTTTTTTGTTATTTTAACTTGCCTAAAATACATTCCCTAAATTCGTCGTCAGCTCTCCGACATTATACAAATATAACGTTGCGCCGATAAGTAAATATATATTATGTAAATAAAATAAGAGTTATCCACTGGTTTCGACGGAGTATACAGTTTAATATATTGCATAAACACACAAACGAAGCTGAATTTACGAGTATATCGCAGGAATACCGCTCGATTTAAAAATACAGTTTAATATATTGCATAAACACACAAAACGAAGCTGAATTTACGGGTATATCGCAGGAATACCGCTCGATTTAAAAATACAGTTTAATATATTGCATAAACACACAAAACAAAGCTGAATTTACGGGTATATCGCAGGAATACCGCTCAATTAAAAAAAAAAGTTTAATATATTGCATAAACACACAAAACGAATCTGAATTTACGGGTATATCGCAGGAGTACCGCTCGATTTAAAAATACAGTTTAATATATTGCATAAACACACAAAATAAAGTTGAATTTACTGGTATAACCCAGGAACACCGCTCAATTTAAAAAAAAAAGATTAATATATTGCATAAACACACAAAACGAAGCTGAATTTACGGGTACATCGCAGGAATACCGCTCAATTTAAAAAAAAAAGTTTAACATATTGCATAAACACACAAAACAAAGCTGAATTTACGGGCACATCGCAGGAATACCGCTGGATTAAAAAAAAAGTTTAATATACTGCATAAACACAGAAAACGAAGCTGAATTTACGGGTATATCGCAGGAATACCGCTCGATTTAAAAAAAGTAAGCTATATTATATTATGCACTCCAGTGGAAGACATTTTTATTTCACGAATCGTTTGCCCTTACTCTTTGGTCTGTCATCAAATTCCTTCCGTCTAATGCCTCTCTCGCATTGTCGTCTATTCGAAGGACGCGTCCCGAAAAACAAGAACAGTAATATTACCACACTATATAAATATTTGGAACATTCACAGCCCATATCATTTATCATAAACATTATAAACAATATATTTTTATATTATAAACACATGCGTGTACAGATACCCATATAGTGTGGTAGTATATGAATATTACCACACTATATGAGAATATTTGGGACATTCACAGCCCATATCATTTATCATAAACATCATAAACAATATATTTTTATATTATAAACACATGCGTGTACAGATACCCATATAGTGTGGTAGTATATGAATATTACCACACTATATGAGAATATTTGGAACATTCACAGCCTATATCCCATATAATTTTTTTTATTTTACGCGGACTGGGTATCTAAAATCGAATGCAGCAAAGTATGATATAATCATACTCTGCTGGGCTTAGACCGTCGTGAGACAGGTTAGTTTTACCCTACTGATGACCAGTCATTGCGATAGTAATCCTGCTCAGTACGAGAGGAACCGCAGGTTCGGACATTTGGTTCACGCACTCGGTCGAGCGGCCGGTGGTGCGAAGCTACCATCCGTGGGATTATGCCTGAACGCCTCTAAAGCCGTATCCTCTCTAGTCAAAGGTGGCAATGATATCTCTAGGAGTCTCGTGAGTCGAAAGGCTCAAAACAATGTGACACACTTACTAGGCGGCCGGTCCCCTCGCAGGCCGGTCGTCGCACGAGCCCGGTTTGCCGTACGGCGCCTCTGCCCGTCGTCGGGATCTCACCGCTAACGACGGCACGGCGTCTAACGGTCGAACATGAGTTTCGCGAGTTCGATGTCGAGACTCGGAATCGTCTGTAGGCGACTTAGAATCCCCTCTATAATCATACTGATATAATCATACTCTGCTGCATTTGACTTTAGATACCCAGTCCGCGTAAAATAAAAGAAATTGATTGGCTAAATGTAATAGGTCTTTTGAAACTTACATGAACCAATCTTTTAGTGGGAGGGAATTCAAAAATAGTAAATGTTGCAAATGGTCACCTGTTAATCTACTCCTATTGTCAGTCATTATATTTCC
>NW_020225193.1:0-1747 GCF_003070985.1 Temnothorax curvispinosus | reverse complement strand
CTTCGCTTTATCGCAAATCCGGGTACGGCTCTACCGCCCCCCGAGCATCTGGTCCTTCGAGCCGGATTATCATATCAACGCGATTAGTCTATTACCGCCGACCTTTCGCGTGTCCTCTCATTGTTTTAAGTCACCGAATCTTGTGTTCTGTAACGCGTGGTGCAATAGTGCGTGACCTTGCGGGTCTCGCCGGATCTCCCGTTTCGCAACGCTCGCTTCGCGAAGGGAATTCTCGCGTAGCATCGCGCAATCGGCCATCAGCCACCAATCTACGCGAATTCGCTGAATCCTTATTCTCGCATTAACGAGGTGCAATAACGCTCGGCGTGCTGACGACTCGTGTCTCGCGCGGTATCTCTCGTGCAACGCTCGCTTCGCAACGGGAATACGCGTGCGAACTTCGTTCGTCATAGCTCGGGCCGCAGCCGTTAATCGCCTTAAAATCGAATCCGCGCTAGCCGCGGTAATTAGTCGCCATTTGATTGATCTAATCGTAGCCGAAATATTCGGTCGCATATCCGAGTATTCCGAGCCAGCGATACTTTCGCGCATAGAGACAACGGCCGTGGCCTTCGATTACGGGCCGGTCTCGCGCGCGTTGTTTTTCTATATAGTCTCGAGCACCGCTCGTGTTTACGTCGTTGCGAGGTACGTACCGCCCGACCCAGCACTTGTATTATCCCGACATTAGTGATCCGTGCGAAAGTACCATCGCTCGAAAATATTATTGTCAACGATCGAGAATATTTGTCTTTCGAACTCTGCGACGCGTGTTTATCGCGCTAATCCAACGGCTGATATTCTCCGCGTCCAACTCGAGGAATATTATCGAGAATATTCCCTCGGGACTTGCGCGAGCGCCGAACCGAGCCGTCCGTTACCCCTCACCCTGGCGACCTGACTTTCGTGATTGTTTTCGCCGGGTTTCGATATTGTTGGTTCGAGTTGCCGTCGCCTCCGACTGCCTATTCGTCGTTTACCCTTCGCTCTTAGCTTCGTCTGTCTGTGGTGGACGACCCCTTTGTTACATCATGTCGAAAAACGCATATGCTCGTCGCGAAGTATGCAATCGGCGTATGCAGGAAATACACGACCTCTCACTACAAGCCGCGACCGACGCGGCAATACGAGCGACCTTCCTCGCTCGCTACTCGAGCGTAGCGAAGATCGCGGACGATTTTGAGGCCTCCCACCTGAAGGTCATACAAGAAGCGGCGGATTTCGAGGTCGAGGACGGAATCCGAGCCAGTTTCGACAAGATGCATTACGCCGTAAAGAGTCGATATCACCGTGAAACGGGCGCGCCACTCGGAGGCGCGCCGGCACAGCCCTCGGGTCAGGCCTCGGTGGTCAAGTTGCCTAAGATCCCGCTACCGCAGTTTTCCGGCGACCTTACGTTGTGGCCTTCCTTCATCGCGTTGTTCAACGCGTCGATACACAACCAGCAGATTTCCGCGATAGAGAAATACCAGTATCTGCTGGCTTCACTCAAAGGGGAACCACTCAACGTGGTGAAAAACCTGCCGTTTTCCGATGAGTACTATCTGATCGCTTACGACTCGCTGGTCGATCGATACCGGAATAAGAGAAGGTTAGCGGACCATCACTTGAATTCGATAATCGAGGCAAAGCCATTAAAGGCGGAGACGGCCGAGACTCTTCACCACTTATTAGATACGTTTACCGAGAACACGCGCGCGCTCGCGTTGATGAAGTTCCCTACCGATTCATGGGACTTTATCCTACT
>NW_020225192.1:0-3248 GCF_003070985.1 Temnothorax curvispinosus | reverse complement strand
AAAAAAAAAAAAGTTATTAAAACACGTAAACATTGTAAACATAAATAAAAGAGTTCCCACTACCCTCGGGCTCCGCTAGACTTCTCGCACCACAACCTAACCCAAATGTCTCTCTACAAAAGGAGCTAACCTATCGGCATGCACAATTTTCTTCCTATTCCGAGGAGACCTGTGAATACAGAATACTACGTCACTTAATTTCTTAACTATAGAATACGGGCCCTCCCAATTGTTCTGCAACTTAGGAGCCCTCCCTCTTCTCCTTTGAGGATTAAACAGCCAAACTTTCTGCCCCTCTTGGAAAAGAAATGATCTTGCTCTTCCGTCATACCAGGTTTTAATCTTCGAAGATCTCAACGACATTCTCTCTCTTGCCTCAAAATGAATTTTTCCTAACCTTCTCCTCAAGTCTTGGACGTAATACCCGGAAGATTCCTGCTCCTGAACATCTGGAGAATTACCTCGTAATAAATCTAGAGGAAGTTTTAAGTCTCTAGCGAAATATAATTCTGCTGGAGTGAAACCCGTGGCCTCATGCTTAGATGATCTATATGCCAGTAGGAACATAGGAATCCATCTATCCCAATCTTTCTGATTTTCAGAGACAAATTTTGCCAAGAAATTTGTTATCGTCTGATGTTGACGTTCGACTTGGCCATCCGACTGGGGATGTAAAGGAGTAGTCCTTGTCTTTTTAATTCCCAGAAGGTTCATTAATTCCCGAAATAACTTAGACTCAAAATTTCGTCCTTGGTCAGTGTGGATTTCTGAGGGAACTCCGTGTCTGGAAATAACCTCGTTAACGAAGACCTCGGCGATAGTCCTTGTCCTAATATTCCTGATCGGAAATGCTTCTACCCATTTAGTGAAACAATCAACGATCACAAGTAAATATTTGTTTCCGATGGAAGTTCTCGGGAGGGGACCAAGTATATCCATCTGTACCCTCTGAAAAGGGGTGCCCACGTTATAAATTTGAAGAGGAGATCTCCCTTTGCCTGAGGGACCCCTCCTGGCTACACAGACACGACAAGATCTGCACCAGTCTTCTACATCGCGCTTACAGGTAGCCCAATAAAAACGTCGACGGATTTTACTTAGGGTCTTATTTATTCCAAAATGCCCTCCCGAAGAAGAATCGTGAGCTTCCTCTAAGATCCTGGCAACCTGACTTCGGGGAACTACCAGCTGAAAGAAGACAGAATTTAGATTAGGGGTTTCCCACTTCTTATAAAGAATATTATCTTTAACAACAAGAGCATCCCAATATGCCCAATAAATCTGAGAAGAAATATCTCCTGATACTACTTCAGAACGAGGAGGACGAACACCTACCTTCTTCGCCTGTAAAATTAAAGAAATGTCCGGATCTAATCTCTGCTCCTTTCGCCAGAGTTCCAGACTTTCAGTGTCTAAGGAGATTCGAGCAACAGTCTCTTCTTGTCCCTGAGAAGATTTCTTTTCCACCCTTGCACAATACTGACAATCTTCCATCTCACACAGTCGCCTTGATAAACCATCGGCATTCTTGTGAGAAAAGCCTTTACGATGAACCACAGAAAATTCAAATTGTTGGAGCCTCTCCAACCAACGAGCCAATTGTCCTTCCAAATCTTTGAAGGACATTAACCACTTCAAAGAGACATGATCCGTGCGAATTAAAAATTTTCGCCCCAAAAGGTAATGGCGAAAAGATTTAAGAGAGTCGACAATCGCCAAAAGTTCGCGGCGAGTCACACAATAATTTCTTTCCGCCTTATTTAAAATACGACTGTAATAAGCGATTACTCTTTCTTTTTCTGTTCACCTAAAGTAGGATTCGCTGTTTCACTAGTCCCCCCATTTTTATTGAAAAAACTTTCCCCCTCTATTTCTTTCCCCAAAGCTTTCGCCCTGAATAGCCTTAACCGCCTTTGCCCTTTCCACCGCGATCTTTAATGAAGTGATCCCTTCCAATTGTAAAGTTCTCTTGACAAATCCATCAAACAAAGCAGAAACGAACTGTGAACAAGCAATCTTATCTCGCACGGCATAAGTGCATTCGGGATAGGCCAGGCGCGAGAGCCTTTCAAGATCGGAGCCCAGCGCTGCGTATTCCTCCCCGAATCTTTGTTTTCTATTCGTAAAAAGGGAGTAATAATTTTGCGAGAGGTGCCCCTCTCCGAAACGCAGCTCGAGCTTTTCAGTGAGCTCCGCGTAAGTGAGAGATTCGATTCCATCGGCGCACGATTCGAGAAGTGACCGCGCCTTCCCGCGCAGACACGAAGCCAACACGACCGCCTTTTCCGCCTCGGTCCACAAATTCGCGCGCGCGATTAAAAGAAATTGCGCTAAGAATTCGCGAAGCGGTGCCGTCCCATCAAACGTATCCGGCTTCAACTTCAAACCGCGCGGCGCTTCACTCGAACCTTCACACGCGACGCGCCCCGCACACGAGCCCACGCTCGCGCCCATCGCCCGCAGCGGCGCGACCGAATTTCCGCACGCGGCGCGCCCCGCACACGCGCCCTCACCCGCACCTATCTCACACGACGCCTCACTCAACATTACGCCGCGAGAAACATTATTGGAGGGACTCAGCTGGTAAACGGCGAGTTGCTCCTGGAGACGTGCCATTGCAGCATCGCGCTCCTTCAAGCGAGCCTCCATCTCACTGCGGAAAAGCTGTTGCTCTTGCTGCTCCAGCCGCCGCTCCTCGCGCAGATTTTGCAGCTCCAAGTGGACGGCTTCAAAAGCGCCCGTCCCCGCCACCGTCGCCCCCGCATCCTGCGAATGGGACGAGGCACCCGTCTCCGCTCCTGCCGACGCCGCGGCCTGCGAACGGGTCCTCGGCGGGGAGTGCATGGTCGCCATCCTGGTCGGAATACTGCGCTCGTCTAGAGTTCCCTGTTCGCTCGTTCGTCTTCGCTCGTCCGATCCCGGACGAGCCCCCAAAATGTTACGCTTATCCGTGCGTCCGCTGCTCACTCACACACTCACTCGCGAACGCGGCGCGTAATCCCGTTTCCAGGAATAAAGACTCTCTTTATGTTAGAAAGGAACTCGTTTAATAGGAACTCGTTTAACAAAGAGCTCGGGTGGACACGTCCGAACGAATCGGAAACCCAGAGCGAAATCTCCCAGTCAATGTGTAATCAATAAATCAATAATTCCGTCGTTAAGGACCGCGCTTCGACTTGAAGCTATTCGAGCGAAGTTCACGTGGACGAAGTTCAGCGCGCAACGGGTGTCTCGGCACGGGCGCAACA